>NW_028324329.1:64571-127750 GCF_058129835.1 Hydra viridissima
AATGTGAAAGAGAATAATGCACAACAGTGAATTGATACATGAATTCATATATACATATTTACACACACATACATTTACATAATAAATACAGATCACAAAATCATTTTTTACTGCGCTTTAACGTAAATATGACGTAATGAGCGCTAAAACTTAGAAAGTTCATAATTCAACGAATCGCTTAACAATATTTTAATTGCTTTGCTTTAAAAAGTTAATAAATCTAAATGATCACATTGCTTACGACTTCTTTCAAATGCGTGAGGTAAGGAAACTATTTACGTCCATCGCGAAACTCACAACCATAAAGAATCGTATGGTGTTTTGTTAGACATGATGCGCGGAAATCTACAAAAGTCAAGGTAACTTGCAGGGTGCAGCATAGCGAGCTATCCTTTCATGCATGCCAGCTTCGTCAGTAAAGTATAGCTCAGGAGTAAATGTGAATATGCAATTCGTTGGGTAGATTACGCCATCATCTCTTACTAATGATATGGGGACACTAAGTTCTGATTGCATATACTTCCATCTGCCTTTAAATAAAGAAACATCAGGAACCAGACACAATAGGGTTTGGAAACTTCTATAAGGAAATTGTATGAATTGTTATACTGGTCGGTTCACAATAACAATATTACATTAGTATAAAAAAAGGAAGATAATGTAGAAGAATTTGAAACACGCAATTAATGTTAACTCAATTTGACGCACAATAAGACCAGTCTCAAATTCACTTGCGCAATTGTAATTGTGGCATGAAAACGAGGCAAGTATGGACAACATAAACAAATATAGAGGAATCACATTAGTAATATTACTAAACTGCAGGAGGAATATTTTCAAGTATGAACTAAATGTCTCTTTCAGATATTTGGACATCTTGGTTAAGTTGTGCTAAATTTTACCAAACTTAAGGTACATGAAATTAGACCAAGTAATTAGATCTCTTGATACAGCAGATTTTGGAGTTTTAAATAAATCAGGAGATATATGTCAGTGAAAAACTAGGTCATGCTAAAAAACATAAAAAACTGATCGATTGGTTTCGTTTTTGGCCAAGGACCAGGCTTGGATGCAGGTGTACAGAACGAAGGAGATAACAACTCTTTAAGCATTTTTCCTTCGGATTTATCTTTTTGTAGGAGAATGTCTAATATTCTCAAATTTCATTTTTTATGTGAATATATTTAAGTTTCAATGTTTTCCAAAGTAAATATGAAATAAGTTAGATTCTTAAAACCTCATTTATCATTTTATTATATTATCTTCTAACAGCTTTCTACATTTTTTTTCAAATGTTAGTAGCTTGCAATTTTTTTGTGGTGTCTTAAATAAAAATACACCAAGAATTTCATTTCTTTTCTTTAAAATTTTCTAATCTTTATTTCTTAAAAACTAATCTTTATTTCTTAATACTTAAAGTAAAATCGGCGCACTTTACGCATTTCGAAAAATGAAAGAAGCCCCTTTTCTTAAATATTAAAATATTTTCTTGGATCCAGCTTTACGTCTTTTTACATCTTTAATGAAAACATCTTTTAATGAAAACATCTTTTAATGAAAACATCTTTTAATGAAAACATCTTTTAATGAAAACAGGGCAAATTTAGTCTTTCATATTGGTCGTATGATTCGAACTTCCGCGGAGCAATAAAATTCCACTAACACCTGTGTTTAATTCTAGACATCTTTATCTTTTATGCAGTTATAAGTACACATTTATAAGTATGCAGTTATAAGTTTGGTTACAATTGTTCATAACTAATTATCTTAAGAAAGCAAGATGTTTTTGTATTTGCTTATATTATTTGTTAATAAGTTTTCACACTGCAAGTATTGCGTGATTAATTTCGGGAAAGATCTATCCAGTTTGATTATTTCCGAAAATTTATTTAAGAATTATGGCAACAGGTACAACATTTTAACGACTAACTAAAACTGTTTATATTGTTGTGTAAGAAAAGCAGCCATGTTTTCCTAATGAAATTTGTAAGAATTAAAGAAGCAAATAAGAAAATAAAAAAATGTAACTTAATGTTATGTTATACGCATGTAACTTGTTGTTTCGCTATATGCGGTCTTATTTGAATTGAACCAATATGCATTAATAGTCATGTTGAAGCAAAAATATGCATTAATAGTCATGTTGAAGCAAAAATATGCATTAACAGTCATGTTGAAGCAAAAATATGCATTAACAGTCATGTTAAAGCAAAAATATGCATTAATAGTCATGTTGAAGCCATGTTGTAATAACATTTAATGCTACATTTATTAAAAAAAGGTCGGAGAGTTTTTAGTAGATTTTGTGGTAAATATTTTACAAAATTAACATAAATATTTTATTCTTTAAGAAAAATAATAAACTGTTGAGCATAAAAAGAAAAGGTAATCAACAAGCACCTGTACATAGTTTCAGCTTCAACGTCAGCGAACCACACTTTTAAGCGTGTCGTAAATTTATCACCGTGTACTTCCACTTTAGCAACATCACCACCCCCAGTTAACTATAAATAACTTTATGAATTTTATAATCTATTATAAATTTATTCTGTCTTTATGAGATAAGAATATCTTTCAAAAGAATATCAAGAAAATGAAGCGTACATGCAAATAGGAGACAAATGGAACTGGAGCAATTTTGCTATGAACAGGACCAGCACCTTCACAAAACTTGTAAGTACTTTTATCTAAAAAAGATTTTCTTTTTAAACTCTAAATTTCTATGTTTATAAATCTAATTTGTAGTTACTTTCAAAATTTTAGCATTTCAACGACCCCCTCCCTCCCTTTTTTTTATTCCATTTTATCCACAAAAAAAAAAAAAGTAGCAGTTTATGAAAGGTTTTCGTGTAAAATTAAGAAACTTGTTATAATTTTGATTTTTGGCTTGTATATAGTACTCATTTAAAATTGAAGTTAAAAAGCCTACCAAATTGCTGATAATCCACTAGTCTAGAATAATGTCTGGAGTACTAAGTCCAATTACTACTCTAATATGCATGCATGAGTTTAAAAACAAACACAGTTTCTATTGAACTTCGGAAAGAGAATGAGAACTTAATTAAGCTTAAAGATACTTAAAGGTACATATATTTACACTTAGATGATATTTTTAAAATTAAATAGGGGGTTAAATTTTAAAAGTAAATTAAACTTTTGAAAATAAACTTTGTTATAGGATTTTAAAATCTTTTACAAAAATCTTTTGTTTTCTTCCTGAAGAGTATCTAAGGTCAAAATATTAACAATTGCAGACTTCTTTCATTTCTTTTTACTAAAGATTGTGAACATACAACTTTAAAAAATAAGAAAACAAAAATCAAATTTAGCTCAATGATCATAGAACTGTTTACCTGCACTGATAATAGTCCATGAAGCAGCATCTGATATTAACTCTCTTCTTGAGTCTTTAGAACAAGGTGACGCCTGACAATTATAAACATAATATTAAAAACTAGATAACAAGATGAATAATGATGCTTCTTTTATAAATAAATTATAATGAAATATTGTAATTTTTTTTTTTTTTTCTTTTTTCAAAAATTAAAAATTATATTAAAATGTTTAAACAACAACTATTTGATTGCCCCAGTTCAACAGTATAACATCTCAAAAATATTCATTTTAAGATTTTTTTTTTTTTAATTCTAAACAATGAGGGCATGATCTTTTCAGTACAACAACTGTATTCAATCAAAGTAACTTATTTTCCATATTTTTTGCATAATCTTTAAATTTTTTAACTTCAAATTCCCTTTTCTAAAAATGTCTAACTTTTAGAGGTTACAACTGTTGAACTGGGGCAGCAATATAAACAAGTTTTTTGTTTTTTTTTTTACTTAAAAAAAGAAAAGAAAAAGAAAAAAAGGCAATACAAGAAACTACAAAAATTTAAAGTGGATTTTATTTATAGAACTTGTCTTGTGTAACAAAACAATTTCATAAAAAAGCTAAAGAAAAAACCTGAAACATAATGACTTTTTCTTGATTTATGCTCAAGTACATGTGGTTGGTACCCTTTACATAAAATGCAACTTTGTGTAACTGGGAAACAGGATCATCAGCGTCAATTAACACAGTTTGTTTGTCAACTTTGCGTATAATCTGCAATAAATAAAAACTATCAATGAGGACCTAATAACTTGCACCTTAAATAGTTATATAATTCGAATATTTTTGATTGAAATAAACATTTTAAACAACAAAAAATTGTGATAAACTTAAAAAAAAGCAAACAAATCAAATGTGAAATACCATCATTGGGGTAGCAAGATTTGTTTTTACACAAACTAATTTAATTGTTTGCCCATAATGTACAATGCCTTCAATAACATTAATTTCTTCTCCATCTGGTTCATTATCATCACCTAGAGTGCAACTTTTAATTTAATAAACTTTATATAATAGAATTAATAATATACAGTACTTTCAAAAAAATATAGGTGCATTAAGACGGATTACTCTTTTTTTTTCAAAGTAACAGTATTTTCTTTTAAAATAAAAAAAAAACAACATTTGATCCAACTTTTTTTTTTGCATGAAGAGAGAAATATTTCTTTGTGACTAAGAAATGTCATTAACAAATTCATTACTTTTTTATTAGTTCAGTTTTATTAAGTAAAAAAACATAAAGGAAAATATTGTAAAAAAAAAGTTTTAAACTGATAGCCAGGATTATTAATCCTGGGATTTATAAATACTGGTTCTTGAAAGATATTAACATATAATGTTGATTTTTTTAAAAGTTATAAAATGGCACATTCAAATTAGCTTTATAAAAACTATTTATCAAATATTAAAGAGTTAATTGTTTTTATAGATATAGTATATACATGTAATAATAGTCCTGATTATTTTTAAGTTTTAATTGCAAAAAATCCAGCTGCAGAAAATGCAGGATCAGACTCTACACTGGTAGGTTTAATAGTCATTAAAAATCGCATGCTCTTTTTAAAAATTCCACCTCATGTTTCTCCATTTTCAAGCAATTGTATTTCTTTTTAAATTTTTGCTGACAGCGTATCACATGAAATTGGTATCCTCAACAAATTTCCTTTTTTTACAGCTTTTTTTTGAGCTCATCTCTTTTTACAGCATTTTATTTATTACAGCATTGAGTTCATCTGAAATACAAAAAGGTTCAAGAGGAGAAAATATAAATTCAGACAGAGACTCAGGTGAATCAGATAAATTACTTCATTTTTTCGTTATTTACTTATGTTGAAGTAAATAACAAAAAAAATGACATAACAAAAAAAAACCAAGAAAAAAAATGCCAAATGGACAGCCTGTGTGGTTAGCATTTTTAAGTTTTTTTAACACAAAAGTTACAGCAACATTGGCAGTAAACAAATCTGCATCCTGACAAAAAAGGGCCTCAACAGCTACTTTTATTGGGATGAGAGCTTTAATAATGGTTGATATCATTTTAATTTCATTACTAGAAAGAGAAAAAGATTCACCTTTGGGTAGACTTACATCTATTTATGCTCTTTGTACACAATTTTGTAATAAATGTGCATGTTAAAGCACAAGCTTGTTTCAACTAGTCTTACAATGTTTTGTTTAAAAAATATCTGTTTGCTTTCCAAACTCAGTCAGGACAAACTTCTGCAAGATATCATTTTTTATTGATCTATTTGTTTTAACACAGAAGCATGTTTACATAATAAAAAACTCCAAGATAACTATGCCAGTATAACATTTGATACCTAACTTTGTGCAATTGGTCAGATTTGTAACTAGACATTTTTTCAAGTTTATTGTAATTAGACAATCTCTCATGAGCTTCTTGAAAACAATTATACAAATTTTTGTATATAAAACTTAAAAAAACAAAGTTAATATAAAGAACAAAAAATTTTAAAGTCCTAATAATAGAACTTACACAAATGAATTGACAA
Source organism: Hydra viridissima (assembly GCF_058129835.1). Lineage (NCBI taxonomy): Eukaryota > Metazoa > Cnidaria > Hydrozoa > Anthoathecata > Hydridae > Hydra > Hydra viridissima. The sequence continues at coordinate 70,475 of NW_028324329.1, forward strand.
ATAACCCCACTGCAAACTGCTGGCTATAAAGTTGTCATCTTCTACATGAAGGTAGCGAGTGCTTACAGTTTGTGAACGTAAACGATTAAATAAAGCCACATTTGAATTTGAAGAAATGCATACTACAAATAAAATCTGATAATTCATTCATCAGAAACCTTACTTATATCATTTATATAAACCTTTCTTATAAGATCACTTGTGGATGTTTATGAATAACAAGCCTTAATTATTTATATAAACCTTTCTTATAAGATCACTTGTGGATGTTTATGAATGACAAACCTCAATTATTGCGATATTATCATGTTTAAGTAAACTCTTTCTACAATACTAAACATCATTTTGTTTGCGACATTTTGTGTTAAATTAAATTTTAAACTTAAGATTTGTAAAAACACTTACATTTAAAAAAAAAACTAAGTACTTTTAAGTATCTAAATTGATTTAAAAGTTAGTGAGAAATGGTGTTATTTAAATTTTTACACTTACATTCTGTATTTTTGGATGACTGTTTCTTTTTTGAAGGTTTTGATATGACCTAAAATTAAAGGAAACTTAGTAAAAATAAAGTTTAAAAATCTTCAGTAAAAACATGGTTTTGTTAAAAACTTTTAAACAACTTTTATTGTAAGATTAAATTAAAAAATTAACAAAGAAAGTTATACTTTAAAAGAAGAAAGTTCAAAGAAAATGTTTTAAAATAAAAATAAAATAAAAATACATATAAAAAAATATGTAAGAAAGGGAAGATAGTAGCCAAATAAAGATAATAAAAAAAAAAAAGAAAGAAGAATGAAGAATACCTTCTTTGGTAAAAAGCAGAGAACCAATTAATTAGTTCAAAAAATAAAATACCATTATTTTGTTAATATATTGATAAATATAAAATACCATAAAGTACCTTAATTCGTTTTGAATCAAAAATGCCCAGGTTTTTTCCATCTTGGAATATAAGCTGAGAGTGTATCATGAAATTTTTGCGTTTATCAACATCAGAAATGTACAAAGATTTTGCAGAACAGAATGCAATTTTCCCCTTTAAAATAAAATAGACACTCAATATGCATATCTTAAAAAATCATTTATAAAAAGAGTGTTGACATAGTAATTAAGATTTAATAAGGCATGTTAGATCTTAAAGTATATCATAAAACCAATTAATAAAATTCCAAGCAAATAAAATTCTTTTAATAAATAAAATAGTTTGAAGAGTTTAAGTGAAAAACTACAACTTAAATTAAACAGTGTAATTTGTTTAAGAAATTTTGTTTATAATGGAAAATAATTGCCAAGATGAAACCTATTACTTCTACAGATATCAAAACCTGATATTTCTATAGATATCAAACTAAATTTTTAACTTTAAATTACAATTTTAAAAATTGTTAAAAAATTATCTTAAACCTTTTCACAAATTCAAACCTTTTCATTGACATCAAACTGCTGAAAACCAGGTTGATCTGGAGATCCAATATTTGTAAATATGAATGGATACAGTTGACTCCCTTCACCTTTCTCCTCTTTACGCTTTTGCCAACCTTTTCCACTTAAGTAGACACATGGTGGTGGGCAAAAAAACCTTTTAAAAAATGCAGATAGATAAAAAATCAGGAAAAAAAAAGGTAGATTAAAGGTTGAAAACTTTTTAAAGGTTGCCACTTGGCAAATCCCTTGGATTTCAAAAGAAAAAAAAGATGGGTTTCAAAGAGAAAGAAGAATTATCATCATCATCAACAACAACAAATTTAATAAAAACTTTGTTTAAATTAAAATAAAACATTTATTTGCAACCTTAATCTATATTTATTTAAAAAGGCAACTATTACACAGAGATAATATTTCCAAGGTAGAAAACTTATTAATGCAAAACTATTAATAGTAAGTTTATTACACTATTTTATTACCTTTTCTCATTGCCATATGATTTTTGAGCAACTTTTGCATGCAAAACAGTTACAACAAAATGATCTCTTTCTTTTAAATATCGGTTCATATTATTTGCAGTTAATTTATGTAAAGTTTGCTCAACTCTGTAAAATAAAAAAAATTTTAATGTAAAGATAAATTTTATGACTTTAATGGAAAAATCAAGAACTGCTGCTCTGGGGATCAGTAAAACCAGTTATTTTAATCAATTTTAAAAAAGCTACGTTCATAGGCAAGATTAGGTCAAAGGATTCATTAAGTTGTTGCATATTTGTTGCAAGAATAGCTCCCTGATTACAAACCTTGCAATCTTAATAGTTTTTATGTCAAAATTAATTAAAATTTTTCATGAGTTTTGACAAATACTACTGGCATTACAAGATTCACAATCAGGGAGTAAAAGAATACAAAAATTTGATTTGCATGACCTCTTCTTACTGTCATTGGAATTGTGACAAAAAAAAGAACAAAGAGTTTAGTAAGAACAAAACAAAGTGTGATATGAAAAAATGAAGTTAATGAAAAATTAGAAAAATTATTGATAAATACAAATATGCAAGCAAAGCAAAATTTCTACTCTACAAATATACATGTATAAACACACAGATTCGTATATATGTGTATGTACACAAACATACATATATATACATGTGTATATATATATATATATATATATATATATATACATATATATGTGTATATATATGTGTGTATGTGTAAATGTATATATATATATAAATATACATATACATATACATATACATATATATATATATATATATATATATATATATATATATATATATATATATATATATATATATATATATATATATATATATATATATATATATATATATATTAGACCAAAAAAGACCAGACAAAAAAAAAATTTTCTGAAAATTTAATTTGCTAGGTGTTTAAATAATGTATTTTGATGAAAAAAGTAACTCCTGAAAATTTCATGACCTTATTCCAATATTTAGTGACAGCTCAATTAACTTTACTTTTCTGCTTTTGTCAACTACTAAATTTGATAGAATAACATACTGAATAGTGTTCATTTTACTTTTGTTTATAACTGTGTTGGTTTTAATTGGATCTAGGTATTTGTTGGGCAAACAAAACAATTCATCTAAGTTTCAATGAATTTTCTTAGTTATGACTGATTGTTTATATTTTTATATGAACATGTATGTAATATTTTTAGTGAAATAATAGTATTTAGCAATAACTGAATCAAAGTCAAAATGTCAAAGAAGAAAGTTATCAAAACAAGAGGTGACACTAATGTGTGGTTAATTGTTCATCAATTACCAGTTCAAGATAAACTAAGTTGTTCAACCTGTTTGCCCACAGTTGGTTTTGTCCTACAACGCCTCTTTAATGACTTAAAGACAAACAAAATGGATCTTTCACAAAGCTGCTCCAATACTATTGATGAGGTTTTATAAATTTGGTTTATTGCCAATGCTATTGCTAAACTAAAAGTATTGTATAACTCATATGTTAAAATTGGAAAAAACAAAAAAAAAAATCTCGCAGAACTGAAAGACAGTTAAAATTGGAAACTGATTTGGTGAACAAGTTTAACAAACTGTTTGATGTGGCTCATGCAGGTTGTAACAAAAATTCAACAATATATTAATTTTCTACAAGACCAAAGAGAGAAAAGGAAAATGGTAATGGGTGCGGAAGATTTAGAATTTAAAGAATATTAACAAAAACAAGTGTATTGACATTTCCAAGAAGAGTAGTGCAAAAAAAAGGTACTAAGATCGGGTTGGTTGAACATATTTTAGATTCAGAATATGAAGAAACTGGTGATGAGGAGCTGCTAATTAGCAAGTATCACCAGCAAAAGGCTAGAAAGACCATTATATTAGAAAACAACCATATTCAAACTCTAGCTAAACAAAACCAAAAGTTAGCACCAAAGCCACATAGTGTTATTGATAACTCATTATTTATTGGTAGTCTTGATCGTACAAAAACTACATGAGTACAGGCTATGCACATTGTTGTGCCAGTCCTTAAAGCTGTTGGCATTGACATTAAAGACACTATCTGCAAGCTCAATATATAGAACTCGTAAAACAATTAGAAAATCCATATCCCAAAACATTTAAGAAACTTTTGTGCTGAATACACCCCTGATTGCCCATTTTGAAAGTAAAATCCTACCAGACCATATGGAAACCTGGCTGATAGGATGCCAATTATTATATCAGGTTTAAATGTTGAAAAACTATTAAAAATTCTTAAACTAGCTTTGAGTACTGATGAGCATATGGGAAACTTGGTTGTTGAAATGTTTAAAAAATGGAAAGATAATCCAGATTGGCTGGTAGATCTTTGTTTTGACACAACTACTTCCAACACTGGTGTTCATGCCGGTGCAATTACTATCATTTAGAAGGCATATTACAAATATTTACTGTTTTTAGCCTGCAGGCATCATATCCTTGAAATTGTTTTGGCTGTAGTTTTTCCAGTCTTCAGGTCCACAGATTGGAATATTTAGTCAGTTCAAAGAACATTGGAAGCTTATTGACACTACCCAATACAGTACAATTGAGGCTCCTGACAATCAAATCAAATCAAATCTGAACTTACAGTTGCTGAATGCTAAACCAGATGAAGAAAAATATGTTAGAACTCCTTAGGAATCACAAAAAGATTACCTGGAGCTCATCTGAATCACATTAATCACACTGGGTGAAAATGATGATGTAATTCAATTCAGCCCTCCAGGTGCCTATCATTGTGCCAGGTTGATGGTAAAAGGAATATACTGTCTTTAAATCTATTTGTTCCATAGACAATTCAAACTTACAGCATCTGTACTATAGGGTCTTCGTCATATCTGTCTTTTCATTATTAACATTTATGTGAAAGTCTGGCTTAGACTCCAAACAGTTTTTATGCTCCATACAATGATCTATGTCTACTCCAGACTCTTGAGTCTTATGGTGCTATTGACAAACAGATAGCAGACATTGCAATTAAGAAAATAAGAGGACATTTGTGGTATTTGAGCAAAGATTTAATTGGACTTGCATTATTTTCTGACTTTGTCCCAAATAGTGAGAAAGAGACTATGATTACTGTTCTAAAAATACCACCAATGAAAACTGATCTCAGAAGAGTTCATTCAAAATTAGTTGCACACTTTAAGGAAAAGACTCTGTCAGATTTTATCACTCAAAGATCAATGAATCTGTTCACTGCGCTTAACATTGATCCAATTTTTCATACTTTTAATCCAACTGCATGGGTTTTTTTGCCTATCTCACTGCCAAGCTAAAAATAGCTTGAGTCACCAAAGACTGTGCTGAGCATGCTGTTAAGTTAGCAATAGACTTCAATAATGTGTTAACACTTGATGAAGCTGAACGGCAGTTAATATTTCAGATTGTCGAATATCACAGAAATTTCATGATCATTTGGTTAAAGAAAAACTTTAAAGCAGAATAGAAAGTGATTACAACTTGTAAATACTTTGATAAAACATTGTATAACACACTTAAATATATTGTATTCAATCAATCTTATGTGATAAGAAAGTTTACTATTTTATCACTATTTTTTTACAACTTTGAATCTCTTGAGCAGTCACTAAAACACATTATTTAATACCCCATTCACACCAACAAAACCAAGTTTTAATAAGACTTAATTTTAAAGCAGTGTTCAGTTTAAAGCTTTTTTAATTAATATCCTTGTCACACCAGAATAAATCAGATTTATTTTTATGAAACCGAATAAAACTTAAACTTGCAAACTCAAGTAAATATTCTTTTATTTAATACTTTGGTCACATCTACTTTGAAGTATTTTTTAAAAACAAAAAAAAAGGAAAAATTACAAAAAGAAGATATATCAGATATCGAAGAAAAAGTTGCTATTTAACACAAATCATACTTATAATACACATAAATATATGCTTAATTGTATCATATATGAAATAAGAGAGGTAAAAAGAGAGAATATGAATAAAATACATATATAAATGATTTTTTTCAATTGAATATATATATATATATATATATATATATATATATATATATATATATATATATATATATATATATATATATATATGAAGACCTCAGTGGAAAAACCAGCGTTGTCACATTTTTCTTATTTTGAGATAATCAATTTTAAAAGTTCAAAACGTTCTTTAAAATTTAATTTATACACTGCTTTTTAGTTTTATGTATATATATATAGATTAACTATATTTATATCAGATTATTTCTTAAAAAATAAAATATAAATATTTTTTCAATGTTTTTTTCGGAAACTAAAGTTCATTATCAATAAATGGACATCACTGACTTTTTCCTTGGAATTTTTAAGTGGCGTAATTACTATTTTTAGCCCTTCTTTTTTGTTTAAAAACAAAACAATATCTTAAAAATGGGCTCTTCATGATGTAAGGGACCTCAAAAGACAGTTGACCCTGCTGTTTCTTTAGCTAATTTTTTTTTGTTATCCCACTGAAACGTCTATGGGAAGTTATTACATTTTGTTAACATCTATTGTGGAGCGATAGATTTTTTTATCTAACAAAGTCAAACTAATTAAAACATAAATTTTAACACAAATTTATCAGAAACATTACTATACGTGAAATTAATGAGACCAGCATGAAATTAATGAGAAACATAACCATAATTAAAATATATTTTTCTAATCAGTATCTGAATCTTCTGATGCCGAATCTTTTGTTTCTGTGTTTGAAGTAACAAGATTATCAAAAAAACTGTGATTATCAGGTTTACATAGACGCTTCAGAACTTGTAAGTCGTTATACTTGGCAGTACTTATTGGTAGAACTGAGGAATACATATTAAACTGATTGAGTGCAGTTTCTGTTTGATTATTTTGTCTACGTTTTACCAAAGCAGTATTTTCAATATTGCCATTCCAGTTGTTAGGAAAGAGACGCAGTGCAGGGTGTATATCTTGAATGACAAGTTCTCTGACTGGTCGAGTTTTTATCAGACATGCACACTTATAATATTGTTTCAAGTAATCAGAAAATCTGAAAAAATTTACATTGAAAAAATTTACAACATTAAAAGGTGAAGGTTTTTTTCTGCAATTCTTAAGAACCTGACGCCAATCCTCAGGAATTTCAACATTAGCCTTTATATTTACATTTGCCATGTCATGATCGCATTCCATATAGGAATGACCTCGTATAGGAAATGACACTTTAATACATTTAAAACGTTTTTGAAAGTGAACCATCCAATGCAAAAAACGAAACACAGTGTAATTTTTGTTTTGTCCTGCACATCCATCGCAAAAAAAATGTAATTTAAGGACTGTGTCAGAAAGATGATTAATGATAAAATGATAAAGCATAGAGCAAACATCATCAGCTCCCTTTTTTCCTGTTGTTTCATCGTATGTATAAAGAAATACTTCATCACTGGATAGGATGTGTATATTAAATGAAAAAATTTAAGCTGTCTTGGGTAATACACATTGTTAGTTGATTTATTAGGCAAGGGTAAATTCTTCTGAAAATCAAAAGCAATAGCTTCAAACATGTCTGAGTTTTTTGCTCGTTTTTTTGCATTTGACTTTCTGTTATAAAATACAGCAGCTTTTTTTGTGTGAAAATCATGCCCTGTTTCAAGATCTTTTTTCTTTTTTTATTAAGTTTGATAATATCTTGACCAACTGCATTTAAAAGCTCTTGGTCAGTGTGTTTTATATTTACAATGAACTCATCACAAGCTAAACAAGTGTCTTTTTGTGGAAAGCCAAACCCAATATTAAATTTATTGTTAAAAACTACTCTGTATGTTTCGTATCCTAATTTAACAGTTGGGTAAGCATGTTTGAATAGTTCAAACATTTTAGAGACATTTAGATCTTCAGATAAGTAAATTTTTTTAGTTTTTCCAATAGCATAATGAGATGACCTTCCTCTGAAAGAAGATATATGTTTTTGGATAGCTTCACTGTCACTTTCGGTTATTTTGTGTGGCCAATTTTTATGCTTGCCTCTACCATCGATTGGAGGGCGACCTAAAAGAACAAAATGACATAATATTCATATACACACACACACACACACACACACACACACACACACACACACACACACACACACACACATAAATAGTTTAGTTCATAACTTAAAATATTATAAATAACTTCTTTAACTATTTACTAACCAGTTGTAGCAACTGATTTCCTTATTGATTCGATCTTAGCTTTTGTAATTCCGAAAAAAGACATCATAGATTTAATGCAGATTGGAACTTCGATAGCTGATTGTGCTCTTTGCACCCTTACACAATAAGAATATGAAAAATTGTGTAAGTAAGTTTTATCTGCATTCTGTCGTGGTCTTCTTCTGTCAATGTTTTGGATTTTTATTAGTGTGGATAAGTACACGTCCTGACTATTTTAAGATGAATATTCATTAAAGTTCTTAATAAGTTCGTTCCTTTCCTCACTACTAATATTTTTAAAACATGCAAGTCGAATACAATTACAGTCTGCCCCAATAATATGGCTCGATAAATTGTGTATTTTTTTTCTATTTTTAAAATTAATATTAATCTTTCTTTTTCTTGATTTTTCTGTAACCACCGGACTATCATTACAAGCCATTTTGTTTTTTGTTTACTTTTTTCCGCGGCTTTTTTTTCAACCAATACTTGAGGTATTAAGGAATCACGTTGTTTCGTAAACTATAAAAACTTCGGACAACGCAGGTTATTCCAAATGTAACCCTTGACATCACCGATTGTTCCATTTGATCATGTTTAATTTTATCCTCTTTTTTAATGAGTGGACTAGTTTTTTCACTTGGTAATTAAAATAAAAGATGAAATAAGATATGCTTGCTTGAAAAATAATAGTTTCTCAAAAATTTTAAAAATGTGACATCGCTGGTTTTTCCACTGAGGTCTTCATATATATATATATATATATATATATATATATATATATATATATATATATATATATATACATAATCATCACCATCACCATCATCATCATCATCATCATCATCATCATCATCATCATCATCATCATCATCATCATCATCATCATCATCATCATCATCATCATCATCATCATCATCATCATCATCATCATCACCATCATCATCATCATCATCATCATCATCATCATCATCATCATCATCATCATCATCATCATCATCATCATCATCATCATCATCATCATCATCATCATCATCATCATCATCATCATCATCATCATCATCATCATCATCATCATCATCATCATCATCATCATCATCATCATCATCATCATCATCATCATCATCACCAGCATCATCATCATCACCAGCATCATCATCATCATCATCATCATCATCATCATCATCATCATCATCATCATCATCATCATCATCATCATCATCATCATCATCATCATCATCATCATCATTATCATCACCATCATCATCATCATCATCATCATTATTATCATCATTATTAGTATTATTAGTGGCGTCCTATGATTCAACCGAATCCTAAATTTCAATTTAGAACCGAATATGAGAAATTTATTACACAACCGAAAATATTCACGAAAAAAATTAGAACCGAAATAATTTCAATCGAATTTTTGATCAAAATGTCATAAATGTATTAAGAAACGAAAAAACTTCAATCGAATTTTCCATCGAAAGTCATTAATGTTTTTAGAACCGAAAAAATTTTGATCGAAAGTCATTAATGATTTTAGAACCGAAACTCATTGAAAAGGTTTACAATCGAAAGTTCTAGCACCGAATTATTTTAGCGTTTATAAATTTTATAAGTTTTATACTTTTATACTTTTATAATATAAGTTTAAAGCGCTTGCTGTTTGAAATACAGTCTAACATAACAAATTGAAAAATAACTTTGTTTATTTTCAAAAATATCTCGTAGTTGGTGGAATAATAACAACAGAATGGAATATCAAAAAGTTGAAGGTGAAAGAAGAAATTCATTCCTCTACATAGCTGGGAATAATTGCTATGTAAAAAGCAAGAATCACAACGGTTACATTTATTTAAAATGCAAAAACTATCAACTGTGTGTTGGAACTGCAAAAATACGCGAAGGAAGTGATTTACTTGAGACAATACGAGGCCACTCTTGTGATTCCAAAACAGAAGATTTTAGCCATTTGGAAGCGCTGGAAAAAATGAGACTGAAAGCTGCAACTACACAAATTCCATTACGCCAGATTTACATGGAAATTATTCAAGACTGTCCTGAAAATGTTAAAAGTTCTTTATCCTACTTAAAATGTGAACAGATACTTCGTGGTGCAAGTAAAACTCAGTATAATGCAAATCCCAACAGCCTAGAAGAAGCAGTATTGGCAATATCTGAATCAAATCCATTTACCAACATTCTGAAGGGAATCGTCACATTTGAAGACCAGTTGGCCATACTGTTTTGTTCATCAGCACTACTACAAATACTCTCAGGTAGCACAGTAATTTAGCTCAAAACTGATGACTTTTTGTGAAACTTTTTTAGAAATTCATTCAACATCTTTTAACCTTAGCTTGCTCAGAGTATTCTGTTTTTGTAATATTTTTCAGTACTCTTATAAATTTTTTCGTTTTTTTCAGGCTCTACAATTATTTTTATTGATGCAACACTTCGTGTTGTTCCTAGCATCTTTAAAGGAGATCAACTACTAAATATCTCCATTGTGCATTGTGACATTGTCATTCCGGTATTTCATGTACTTATGACTGGGAGAAAAGAAGGTATTTACATCGCCATATTTAGAAAAATTAAGAAACTTTCAAGTGACTTTCAACCACGAATTTCTATGGCTGACTATGAAGCAGCAATAGGCAGTGCCTTGAAGGTCGTCTTCCCTGAAATAAGATTGACTGGTTGCCGGTTCCATTATGGCCAGGCAATTTTGAGAAAAATCAAAGCCGTTGGTCTTCAATCTGAATCAACAACCCTGGTCAACAACCTTGCAATTAGAAGGTGGGGCCAGAAATTCGTTGCCATGTGCCTCTTGCCTAGTGTTCTCATCAGAGCAGAAGTAGATTTACTCAAAACAGAGATGAGTCAATTCGCTAAAATTGAAACTCGTGAAAAAATGAGAATGTTTTTGTATTACTTTGAGAAGTATTGGATGACAACACAAACCCCTTGCTTTTTTTTCTGTGCATGGACTTCAATTCAGAACCAACAATGTCTCAGAAGCACTGCATTCAAAAATGAATAGATGCATGACTGCTCACCCTAGCTTCTGGAGGTTTCTAGATGATATATATCATCAGGAATTGCCATATTTGAATGAATATTGTACAGGCTAAATTCCATTGATTAAACTCATAACAAAGTAACTAGATTTAATTTGTAATCCATTAAGGTATTAGGATCTCTTCTGATAGGTCCAAATCAACATATAAATTAGCTATCATAATTTCACAATTGCACTATTTAAATTTGTGCTAACAAATATTTTACAAATCAAACCATTTGCTCATATTTTGAAACAGCTTGAAAGTGTGATTATGATGATTTATTTGTGACAATTTGCTCATATCTGCCCTTAATAACATTTTGATGATATATATGTAATCTTTATTGCATTTGCACTTTCAATCTCTGTTTGTTTGAATTTCTTATAATAAAAATGCATCAAAAGATTTTTTTAATAAATTTTTAGATAATCCTAAATGCAGAACTGGAACTCAACCAATCACAAAATGGTCATCAATCTCGAAGAGGACAAAGAAGAGAGAGAGTTCGATCTTTTGAACGATTACAAAGTTATGAAGAAAAACTTTCCACAGGAGAGTGGACTCCAACAAAGTTTCTTAAGGCTTCAGCTTTCTTCTTTAATGACATCAAACTTACATCAATGGGAGATACAGAACAAGAGCAGGTAAAATAAATTGTCAAAACTCATGCACATTATAAAGTAATTCTGAAAATGAAATAATTTGGTGTAGTAAACGTTTCAGTTAAATATTTTAATACCTCGGATATTGTGATTAGACAACATTATTATTATACTACAGCAAATTTTATGTTTTCGTCCGAAAACATAAAATTTGCTGTAGTATAATTTTTATATTGTAAGGTACCATTAGAAAGTTTTTATCTAATTTCATTTTTGAAATTTATTTTAGGACGAAAATCCACAAGAGAATGTTCAGGATTATCAACAAGAGACCAGGCCTGCTGAGACATTGTGCAAGATATGCCTTGCACTTCCTTTAGAAGTTGTTGTTCTGCCATGTAGACACTTGTATTTGTCTTCAGTGTTCAGATATCCTTGCAAATGACAGAAACAAAAGATGTCCAATTTGTCGTTCAACTTTTTAAATGTTTTTGTGTCTTAGTTGGAGGAACTGTTTGATTAATTACTATTGTAAATTATATACAGATCATATATATACATATATATTATATTCTAATTGGTGATTTTAATATGCAACCTTCAGATAAAATAATGAAGGAATTCCTTCAACTTTGCATTAATTTAACCAATACCATCAATGCATTAATTTAACCAATACCACCAATTGGTTTCAAATGTGTAATAAATTTCTCATATTTGGTTCTAAATTGAAATTTAGGATTCGGTTGAATCATAGTACGCCTACTTTTCGGTTCTAAGTTGTTCGGTTATGAAATATTTCGGTGATATTTTCGAGGATAAATATTTTCGGCTCTATCATGTGACACGTTATTAATATTATCAGTTTTATTAGTATCAGTATCACTACTATTATTACTATTCTCAACTTTTCATTACATCTATTTTTTCATGGAGATTTATAAAACCTCTCAGCTTCCAAACAAAAGTTTTTTTAATAAAATAACCCTGCAAATTCATTACTTGTTTAAATAACCACAATTAAATCAAGTTTTATTTTTGGTGTGAATGGGGTGTAAGCTTGCAATTTTGAACTTATTTTCCTGACCACAAACCATATCAAATTAGAAGGTAGCCCAATTAAATTATATATATATATATATATATATATATATATATATATATATATATATATATATATATATATATATATATATATATATATATATATATATATATATATATATATATATATATGTATATATATATATATATTATGTATCCTTAGTTTAGTACTGTAAACCACTCTATTGTACAAGCTGCACACAGTACTTAATTATAATGAGAAATCCAAGCTGAATTGCATAACTTGTAATAACTTAACTAACCCACAAATATATTCATAAAACAAAATGTATGCATACAATTCTAAGGCATAGTGTAGGAATCATTAAAGAAGTGCAAGAACTGAAAATAAAAAGATAAACAACTTCCTATTTAAATCTAAATTTATTATAAACTTTACAATATAATAGTTGTTCAAATAACATAAAAAGAAATTTGTTTTTACTGGTTTATTTGATCAACTGATTGATAGTTACAGTTTTCTGATTGTATACTGTGGTGAATGTATGATGACTCTGCACCTGAAAAATGAATACATGTAAAGATATTCAATCAATTGTGTATCCAGCAGCATGTTTCTTATCATTACTATTATTTCACTAAGATCTAAATCTTCTCTCTTTCTCTTTAAACTAAATTACAAATAAACTGAATTACAAATAAAAAATTTCTATTTAAAATGACTGCAATGTTTTTTTGTGTTTTCATTTCAATCTCAAACAAAAACTACAAAAAAAATTGCATTAGCATGCATTTTAGCACCCCTTTAGCAAATTTTCACATTTAGTTAACTTTTAAGTCGAATTTGATCATGTTAGAATGAGATCAAATCATTTATTTGTAATTATAAATTTTTTAGTATAAACAGATCTGCAGTTATATTAATTTATAATTAAATTATACTCAATACTTTTTTTAAAAAAATTTCACTGTTTACAATTACAGTTGGTCTAATACTGACAGCTTTTATTATCAAGAAGCATGTCAAACATGTCTTGTTAAGTCTGTGAGAAATTGAATACAGCAGCAAAAATACAAACCCTCTCATCACTGTTCTTGATTACTTTTTCAAATTTAGTAATGTTATAATCAGATATGTATTCAGACAGAAAGGAATTATCAACTGCCAATGACAGTTTTCTCTAAGAAAATCAATTAGTGTATTTGTTGCAAAAATAATCTTATTTGATATTCCAAAAATGCTTGCACTAAATATAAAAGTACTTGTTTGGACATCATACAAACAATTCCATGAACACATTTTTACAAGTCACCCAATTACATAATAACTGCATGCTAACCCAAAAAAAATCGCTTCTTTTTTGCAGCTTCTTTTTAACTTAAAAAGAAGCACTGTTGTGTTAGATACAATTAAGCAAAAAGCAACCCCAGAATTCTGGTCTCTAAGATTCCCCTACTGTATTGGTTAAAATGCTGATTTTGCCACTTGCTCTCCTGAAGGTTTGTGCTGCTCCTGTGAGAACGAATGCAGCTTTCCTACATATCTATGGTTTTCCTAAGTACAGTTCAAAAATAGTTGAGAAACTCATCTTAACCAATTTCTTAAACACATTTAACAAAAATAGTTAACAGAATGCTAAAAATCTGTTTCTCTGGCCCATTATATTATCTCTTTCTCTTTCTATTGTGCTACTATTCTCTAATCCCTTACTTCTATGTAAGAGATTAGAAAATAGTAACACAATAGAAAGAAAAAGAGATAATATAATAGTAGCACAATAGAAAGAGGAAGAGATAATATAATAGTAGCACAATACAAAGAGAAAGAGATAATATAATAGGCCAGAGAAAACAGATATTTAGCATTGATACATATTCTAGTAATAATGTATTTAATTTGCAAATCCGAATTTTATTATTGGTTTCTCTTAATCATTTGTAGATTTTAAAAAAGGTAGTTTATAAAAGAAAATGATTGAAAAAAAATCTCTAAATGAAATTCGGAGATAGTTGATAGTAGATGTATGGTCAGCAAATAAAGTCAGCAAATAAAGTCAGCAAATACTGATGGCCAAAAGCTGATTCCATCCTTGTGTTCTTTTAAAATAAATAGAACTAATAATGAAATCCAAAAAAAATAGCCATTTTATCACAGCATTCAGCATTATTATTGTCATCATATTTACCATCAGCATTTTATTCTCATCAACATTTTTAACAAAGAAAATCTGCTGGCCCAAACTTTTTATTTCAAACATTTTTTGAATCATTAATTTTTTTTTTAAACTTAAAATAAAGTAACTTTAAAATGATAAAAAAAAATTTTATTTCGTTTTTTATTTTCTTAATTTTTTAAAATTTCTTAATCAAAAATAGATAAAATAAAATAATTTGGTGAAATATAAAAACTATTTGAATATTAAATCATGTTATAAGAAATTATAAGATTTTTTTTCAGAATAAAAAATTTTAATGGTTTATTGTTCAAAACTTCAAAATTTTTTTCAAAAAGTTAAGAGTAAATAAAAGTTTTAATTATTCAAAAAATAAAAGTTTTAATTGTTCTTTTCTTAAACAACAAAACACTGTTTTATCCAAATTTATGTTATTTAAGTCTGTTAAACATATTTGACTCTGACTATTGCACATTTTAATATGACTGATGAATGTTATATTCAACTTTCATAAATTTAGTGAGTGAGACACATAGAAAGTGTATACTAACAACATGGCAATAGATATGGATGCATTTGATCTTGATTTGTTCTTAATATATCATTGAAGTTAATGAAACATCTATTGAAATATTATTTTAAAAACTTATTAATATCTAAATGAAATTGGTTTCTCTTATGATAGGACTTTTTTTTTAACATTGTTATTTTATCAAGATATATAACAATAAAAACTTTATATTTGCTTTTGCTTTACATCAGGGGATATTTACAAAATTTAAAAAAAAACATCCTTTAAGTTATAATATTCATTTAAGAAGATTATAATACAGAAATAAAAAATTTTTTTGAAATAAGAATATTAAAATAAGAATGGTATGTAAACCACAACACCTAAATCCAAGATAATCATGTTGCTATGTTTATAACTTTTAGTTAAACACTTAACTTAGATGGAAATGAAAAAAATTTATGTATAAAAATACAAAATAAACTCCTTAAAAAATAAATTTACAACACAAAAAAACTTCACAACTTTAAATTGTCTATTATAGTTAAGAAAATGAGTCTTGCAATTCAATAAAAAGTTCTTTCTATTTAACCATTAAAACTTTGGTCGTGTGAAAAACTAAAAAATCCTATGAAAGTCTTTTAGGATGATTTCTAAGTTAAATCTCTTCCAACATGCAAACAAAAACCATGAGATAATAGGTAAAGGTAAACAGCATATTACAGATAAGAATTAAAATTAGAACATATATATATATATATATATATATATATATATATATATATATATATATATATATATATATATATATATATATTATGCCTTACAAGTTTTAAGTGCATAAAGCAGGGTATCCTTAGACTCACAAAGAAATATAATAAAATGAAAAGATTGAATAAATTAATTTGGAGTTCCAGCAAAGCGAATTGGATTCAGAAGCAAGTAGAATTCTAGATGGAGAGTTATACCTTTTTTGACATATCTGTTCCTTAACTAATTGACATGTCAATGAAAGATCAGAGAATAATAGAAGAGCTGAAAAGAGAAGATGCAGCCTTTTATGAAGACCTGAAAGATCTAAAAGGAATATGATTATGATTGTACAACAAGATGAAGATTTGAATTTAATTTCTGGCAGAAGCAGCAAAGATTTGTAAGAGTTAAACATTTGACAGAGCTTAGGATGGACTAAGTAAGTTTTAAGATGAATTAAAATTTTAAGATGTTAAAACTTGTTTTGATATTGTGAATGAACATGATAATTCCATTTCGGACAAAGAAAATTCTGCATATGAGGTATCCAAATCTAAAATAATTTTAGTATTAATACCTGATAAACTCATCAAAGCTGTTTGTGTTTAGTATAGAATGTTTTAAGATTCATTTAGAAAAAAAATTTATTTGTGCTTACAAAAAAATTTGTTCAAAGATTGTTGGCAAGAATAACACAGCATCAGATTATCCAGTTAGGTTTAGCTGGATTTCTTTAGAAGTTGAACCTACCTACCTACAATATAGCCAAGGTAGTATTAAAGTTTGAAGGAATTGCACTGAATATAAATGTTTTAAATAGTGGGGACTACAAGATTCTGTCATTCTGTCATTTTTCAAAGTCAACCAAAATCGACCTATAAAATTTTAAAATTGAATAAGTCTATTAAAAGTCGATTTAGTTGAATTATTTGAATAAAAAATTATAATTATATACTTTAATGTTGCTTAACAGTTTATTTTTTAGATGCAATCAAACAAATAGAACTTTAAGAGAGTAAACAAAAAAACTAGGTGGTATGTAATACTGTTATAATAACACATGCTGTTGTTTTATCTAGACCATTTTCTTTGTTCAAATTTAATTTATCTAATCACTTAGATGAATTAAAATCGAATAAACAAACAAAAACAGAAATTAAAATCACTAAGTAAAGAAAAAAACACAGATGGGTATTTTATATCATTTTTCACAACAATAAAGCAAAATATTAATAAAAGACATTAACTAATAAAAAAACAGTAGTGTAGATAGGTGGGTGCAGATGGGGCAACTATACCTTTTTTGGGGTGGCAGATTTATAAAACTTTTTCACATCCTTAACTAAGCACTATAACACATTACTTAACATTTTCTTTTAAAAAGCATCAACTGGTTATTATAATGAGGAAAAGGAAACAGTAAAGAAGTGGTGTTACATCCAGTAAGCTAAGAGTTAATTTTATTTTATACAGCAAATAAGGTTCCATGTCTAAATATTTTAGTTGAATTAAAAAACCGCTTTGAATGATATTCTTACGCATGGCTCAATCTTTCTAAATAATTTATCTTTAAAAGATAAACTACTAATAAAGATATCTCTTCACTAATTGGTCAGCATCATAACCATATTAAAGGTTGATAAAATTAAATCAAATGAAAAAATAGAAATAAGGGTGTCAGGATGATTATCCGATTAAATCAACTTTTAGTCGATTAGTAAGAAACCCATAGTTGATTAACACTTTCGCTGCCAACTACGAGTATACTCGTAGTAAGTTGGCATCATTAATTTGCCAACTACAAGTATACTCGTAGTGAGTTGGCGTTATTTATTTGCCAACTACGAGAATATGTCAAGCTCGAAGACGTAGTAGTATAAGCGAAAAATGAATCCGAATCTTCAATATCATCATCTTCACTATCCTCACAATCTTCCATAATCATAAGTGCTGTTCCAATTGTGGAATATCTGTGTTGAGCTAATTGGAGATAGATAAATTTATAAATTATCTATTTGTAAAAAAGAAATTACTCATCTATAAAACACATTAATTAGTATACTGTGTAAAAAATTCAAAGTGCACACAAAAATGTTTTTTAATGTATTAAAAAATATCTTATTGTGTACTTCAAATTTTTTTTCACATTTTTAATAACATACAGTATAATGTAGTTATCAAATATATTTTAGCTTCTAGTCTAAAAAACACAACAATTTAGAATTAAGAAAACAAAATATAAATTACCTTGTTTACTCATGATAACTGCCAATGTGCATGTGCAAAAAAATTGAAACACTATTTATAATAATAATGCATAAAATAAGCTACATTACTACACCTTTTCAAGATGTAAGTGAGAACTTGAAAGTTGTAGTTAAGAAACATAAGATGTAATTGAGAAATACAAAATATAATTTAAAAGTCACAATATGTAATTTAGAACATGGAAGATGTAATTAAGAAACGAAAGATGTAATTTAGTAGATGAAAGTTGTAATTAAGAAACAAGATGTAACTGAGAAGAGGAAAGTTGTAATTGAGAAAAGCTTATAATATATGTTTCAAATTACATATTGCGATTTCTTATTTACATGTTGGGTTTCTCAGTTACATTTTAAATTTCTTAATTACATGTTGTGTTTCCTAATTACATATTGCGACTTTTAAATTACATGTTGTATTTCTCAATTATATCTTACATTTCTTAATTACAACTTTCAAGTTCTTAATTACATCTTAAAAAGATGTAGCCACCGCAATAAGTTACACTCATTATGGTGTTAAGAGTACTTTGGCACTGGAGAAAAAAATTTCTTCAACATTACCAAACTATGAGTATACTCGTAGTGCTTTTTTTTTTGTCAGTTATATTCAGAATAAAAAATACTATAGAACTATTTCAGATTAAAAATATTCTTTTTATTGAAATGTTGATATCTAGCCTTGGCAATGAGAATGAAATCACATAAAACAGCCTCAGCAAAAATTAATGATTGTAGACATTATGGCTTGGCAAAGAAATAACGCATAGTTTAAAATAGCTCGGCAGCGAAAGTGTTAAATCAACTATTCGATTTTTCAAAGTAACTAATTTCGAACTTTGACTAGTCAACTTTTAGTCAATTTAGTCGAATTTAGTCAATATAGTCGAAACTGATAACAACACTAATATATTATTATTATTATTATTATTATTATTATTATTATTATTATTATTATTATTATTATTATTATTATTATTATTATCATTATCATTATCATTATCATTATCATTATCATTATCATTATTATTATTATTATTATTATTATTATTATTATTATTATTATTATCATTATTATTATTATTATTATTATTATTATTATTATTATTATTATTATTATTATTATTATTATTATTATTATTATTATTATTATTATTATTATTATTATTATTATTATTATTATTATTATTATTATTATTATTATTATTATTATTATTATTATTATTATTATTATTATTATTATTATTATTATTATTATTATTATTATTATTATTATTATTATTATTATTATTATTATTATTATTATTATTATTATTATTATTATTATTATTATTATTATTATTATTATTATTATTATTATTATTATTATTATTATTATTATTATTATTATTATTATTATTATTATTATCATTATTATTATTATCATCATTATCATTATTATTATATAATAATGATAATAATAATAATAGTAATAATAATAATAACAACAATAATAATAATAATAATAATGATAATAATAATAATAGTAATAATAATAATAACAACAATAATAATAATAATAATAATGATAATAATAATAATAATAATAATAATAATAATAATAATAATAATAATAATAATAATAATAATAATAATAATAATAATAATAATAATAATAATAATAATAATAACAACAACAACAACAATAACAATAATAATAACAATAATAAAAATAATAATAATAATATATTTGCTCTACTTATTCTAAGCTGTAATGAGCACTCTTACTGGAAATATTAACATAATTTCTACAATACTACATATATATATATATATATATATATATATATATATATATATATATATATATATATAATTTATAATTAGAGTAATAAGCATAATTAGTGTTAAATTTTTAAATGTTTTTAATAATATTAGGTCAAAACTAACACAAAATTTAACTTTCAACGGAGAAACTACAGATATTCATTTATTTCTACGCAATATTGTTTCTGTATTTATATTATATAAATATATGGTTACTATACATAAAAAAATAAACATTAAAACAGTATAGAGTTTAAATTTTGCCAGGTATTTTAACATTTAAGAATTTCTTGAAATTAAAAAAATGTGACACCACTGGATTTCTCACTTTTTACTTACTATCTATATGTATATACCTGGAGTAAAAATCAGATGAGGTAAATCAAATTCATTGTATGGGTTGCTTGTTATTGCCAGAAAGTCATCCTGATAACAATTTTTACCAGAAGATAAATATGGATGGTATGAAAATGATTCTCCACTTCTTTTACCTTCCATTTTATATTCTAAAATTAAAAATCAAGTTTTTTATTTTTTTGGTATTTATGAAATTCATAAATAGAATAAATCCAACAATATACACAAAGATAAGTACATAACCATTTTTTTATAATTATAACTATGTTTATGCATACATACAAAGTTATATTTATATACAGTCAGCCAAACACACACACACACACACACACACACACACACAGATATATATAAGAAAAAAAGTAATCAACATTATAATATAAAAAAAAGTTAATCAGCAAAAGTTTGAGTTTTTCTTTTTGGTTTTTTTTTTACAATATTCTTATCCTAAAATTCTAAATCAAGGTCTTATTTGGGACAAAGTCAGTCCTGAATTTAGCTATTTTAACAACAAGCACATTTAAAAATACTGTACAGGCATTGGTTTAATACATGAAACAATAACACTACTCTTGCCTTCCAAAGTAAAAAAGCCCTCACTAAAAGAAACTTCTGTAGATGTAAAAAATTTAATATTACAGCTGTGAATGAAAAAGAATATGAAAACAGACTTTTTTTTTTTTTTTTTTTGCTTTTTCTTTAATTCTTTTTTTTTTTTTTTTTCATTTCATAGCTGCATTATTAAGCTTTAACAACAGTCTGTAGTTTCAATGTCCAGACTTTTATCAAAACTGTTTTATTAACAGTAAAGTTACTTAAACTGTTTAATAAACCATGCAGTAGTCATTGTAAGGTATTAGAAAACCATGATATTTGTGCTGTTATTCAAAAAATGAAAATTTTGTGCAGAGACTGTTACAAGAATCCTCAGAAATTAGGAAATTCATGGGAAAGTAACTAAAAGAAAAACCTTAGCTACCTACAGCAAGTTAGAATAAACTAATTGACTTTGCCAAACAGCATACTAATAAAAGCATTCAGATATTAAAAAGTAACCTCTTTCTTGATTAAAAAAATGTAACATGCTTGAAAATGACAGACCTTGAAATGTTTAGACACAAAAGTAAGGAAGTGAATTTTAAGAAATTAGGCTCCAACAGTATGGAGTTGGCAATTTGATAATGGCATTTTAGGTATCAATGGCACCAGCTGGGGTTGGTGAACTGGTGTTCACTGAATACTGGATCATAAACAATACCTACAGATTATCCAGGGTAATGTACAAGCATCTATCAACTTAGATACGGCACAGATAACCCTGGATAATTCAGTGTGACAGATATTGTACCAAAGTAATATACAGGAGCCACATTTATTCAGCTCTACAGTCACCAGACTTAAAACTAATTTTTGAAAAGCACAAATGTTTGATTGGATTTAGGTTTCTTTCAATATAAATAACAGAAGTTAAGAAATTAAAACAGAACTTTTTAAGATTTTTTGTTAAAGTAGCCAAAGTTTGCGAAAATCCCCAAACTTTGCCGGCGAAAAACTTTAAAAATTTCTTCCTTAAAAATCTCTTACTTGAAAATTTCTTATTTGAAAATTTCTTACTTAAAAGTATTTAGCAAAAATTAAGAATAATGTTACGCGGAAAAAGCCTTTTTCATTTTTTGTAAATAGTTCAGCTCTTATTTTTGACTATTTTTAAAACGTTTGATGATTTAATCACCATTATTATATTTAACACATTTAACCAGCACTACTAAATTAGATGTTTTCCACACCGCAATTGCATACTCAAAACAAAAGTGAAACAAGGTTAAAATAAATGACAACATAGAATATTTCTTGCAAAAATTTTACGTAGTAAACTAAATTTACAAGATATCTGAAATATTAGATGCTTTCAATTTTATTCTCATCTAAGCTATTTTCTATCAATCTTACAAAAAGGTTGCAGATAAGTCAGAACCAAACATTTTAAAAAAAGATTGCAGATAAGTCAGAACCAAACATTTCAAAAATTGACCGCGTATTCTCTTGAAGTTATCGATTGTCTGAACTGTCATTTGCTGTTGTAATTCAAGAACGGTTAGTAGTAGGTGCTGAAATGGCAGTTTGCATCTTTCATATAGCCTAACGAAGAGCTCGGTCTTTTCATCCGCCTTTCCAACATACAACATAAGAGAAATTTTTTATCACTATCAAGAGGCGTAACTATGGGGTCGTAATGGTACGCATTGCGGTCCATCGATCCTGATTCAAACTAAGTTTCGTATAGATACCACCGTTTGTCAAGTGCTTCTATTAAATGTTATCTTTTTGATAATGTCAAAAGTGTTTAAGATTCAATTAAGACACAATACCGTATAATGGATATGTTTATAAATATGTGCTTACAAAATTACAAGGTATACGTAATTTTTTTAGTCGATAAAATACAAAAGAAAAAAGATCGTAAAAATGTTACCAAAAACATTTCTTTCAAGATTATTACCTTAATAACAGTTCTAAAAGAGTAGAATTGTTTAAACATTTAGAATTAGAATATTTAATGCTGTCATAGATACATAGATACTATTTCATATCAATCATACGAAAGATTTAAGATACTATTATTTTGGATTTCAAGATTCACATAGATCATAAACTTTAAAGTTTAATATTGCTTTTTTTTTTAATACCAAAGATTATCAACTTTAAACTTTAAAGCTGATAATCTTTGATATTTAAAAAAAAACAAATTTCAAAAGAAGAATTCTACTTTTTTTACTATTTCCATTGAATCTTATTCATGTTCATTTGCTTTTAAAAAATATAAAATGCTTATAAGTGGTTGGATCTACTCTCTGTTTTTATATTGTTCTTCACTCTCCCAGTTGCTTCTGTAGAAAGATTATTTAGAAAGTTAAAGTTAACAAAAAACTATAAAAGAAATAGTTGGGACAATCGCGGCTGAATGATCTTTCTATATTAGCAATTGAAAGCGCTGAGGCTAAGAAAGTGGGTTTAACAAAATTAATAAACTTGCAGCGATGAAATCTAGAAAAAAATTTTTAGTTCATAATTATTTATTGGTAAAGTTGAAAATAAAGAAGTGTTTTCAACTTAATTTGTATTTTTTATTTTTGTTTATTTTCTTTTTTTTTTTTGTTTTTTGTTTTGTTTACTTCGTATATTGTCTTTGCTGTAAAGACTCGGTCTGTTTCTGGAATTTTGCGTCTGGGCCAAAATTTTCTTGTCTAATTTGAAAATTTATTCAAGATTAATAAATTTATGATTATAAAGGAAAACCGCAAATTCTTAGTTAGGCACACCCTTCTTGATAAAAGAAAATGTTGGCTAACAAATTTAGCATCGATTTTGATTTTTTTTTTGTGAAGTATAAGAAGGTTCGCGAAAAAATATTTGTTTTATACCAAAACTCCAGATGCTGTTTTTGTAGGCAAGTTTTCGTCGCTCCTGCAAATATTTACAAATAGTTAAATTACAATTTATTAGAACGAAAAATTGACTAATTTATGTTGATAAAAGAACCTACTGTATTTAGATAAATACAACCTCAAATAGTTGAAATGAGTAATTTCAACTCAAGTCTTTTTTTATACTAAATGCTTAATTTTTTTATTCTTAGCAGTATAATTAACTTTATTAATAATAACAGAGAATTGAAGACATAAGTGGATGAACGCGTTATGTCGCAAAAATACAAAATTCAAAAACATGTACAACACATTTTTTTCATGAAATTAAATATTACATACACAATCTTAAGTGTTTGGTTACTATATCCCTCCATAAATATTAACATATCTTTGCTATATAAAAATATCTAGAACAATATGTGTTCAAAACTTTAACTCCTGATATCTCAGTTCCATATTGGTGTAACATAACACCTTCATCCACTTATGGCTTCAATTCAAACTTCAAGATAAAAGTTTTATTTTGAAGTTTTTTTAAAGTTTAGCATAACATAATTAACATGTTTAAATATGTTGAGCCAAATAGGCATAATTTCAAAACAAATATGGTTTCATCATACAATCAACTGCCTCCTAGAAATAATGGGCAGCCTAAAGTCTCTAAAAGCATGCAATCATCTGCAGTTACAGTGCTCTGATAAAATTGCATTAAAGTTTACTGCATGGCTGTGTTATTTCCCGTTTATTTTTTTAACTGTGAATATCGGAGTTAATTGGTACGTAATTAAAGTTAAAGTAATTGAAAGTGACAAAATTTCACAGTAAAAATCAATTGAGTAACAAAACGATGTTAATTGAGTAACAAAACGATGAAAAAACTTCTGAGGCATAAACTATAAAGTATTTCAAAAATTTAAATCTTCAGGTCATAAATATTAATTAGGTAACATCATTTATAAAAAACTTTTATTCTTACTAAACATTTAATTAAAAACAACAATGAAGAAAAAAAACACCCGTAAATTTTTCACCCTTTTCAGAAATATCAATTAAAATTTTTAAACTAGTTAAGAGGCTGGAATGGAGTCTAAATCTTTGTCAAAGTCATATGTCAGAATTACATAGCGAGATCAACAGCTTTTATTGTACCTAGATATCTATTTACTTTACCATTTCAAGTCCCTGAACCAAAAACAAACAGTACCAATTATTTCAATATCTTAAATTATAAAAGCTTTGAAATTTTAATGTACATTTAAATCTGCATTTTTTTTCCAGAAAAAGACAGTAATAGCATTTTTGTTAACTTTAAAAATCGTTTTTCAGGAGGTCAGATAGTGTCTTGACAAAAGAAAAATGTCTAGTAATGTTATTTACAATCCGATTTTTTGGAGGTTTGAGAATATTCATGTTCTAGATATTGGTCCACCAATTAAATTTTACCTAATGCTTCTTGTTATTTATTTGTTTAATGCACTAAAAAAATTATCAATAACTTCTCAACAATCTCGATGTTCTTCAACACTTGCAATATGAGAGCACAACACCATTATTTTACTTTAAGTGTTAAAAATTTTTATAGAAGACAAATTTCTATATTGCCAATAAAATAACTTCTGTTTTATCTAACAGAAATCAAAAGAACTCAAACTATATTTACAGTAACCAACTGTGACTGTAGAAATCAGTTTTACTTTTGACTATTATATACAAAGAAATATTCACATGCTACCTATCTGTTTATGTTCTTCAATTGTGTGTACATACATACATGCATACATACATACATACATACATACATACATACATACATACATACATATATACATACATACATACATACATACATACATACATACATACATACATACATACATACATACATACATACATACATTCATACATACATACATATATAATATATATATATATATATATATATATATATATATATATATACATATATATATATATATGTATGTATATATATATATATATATATATATATATATATATATATATATATATATATATATATATATATATATATATATATGTATTGTATGTATGTATGTATGTATGTATGTATGTATGTATGTATGTATGTATGTATGTATGTATGTATGTATGTATGTATGTATGTTACAGTTAACTAATAGAAATGGCAATTGTTCCTGAACTTGAGAACCTTCTTAGTTTAGATGGGTATTTGACAGATTTCAAAGAAGATATAATTCAGAGGTACATTAAAGTTTGTTTTTCACAAACCCAAAGTTATTTGTTTCCAGCATATTGCATGTTTAATAATATTTAAATATTTCTATGTTTTTTAAAAAAATGCGTGGAATAATTTAAATATAAATTTTATAACCCACTTTTTCAATTTCATTTATAAAAAAAATTGTAAAAATTTTTTAGAATTGAAAAAATTACAAAAATAAATGATTTATAATGCTGTCAAAAACATCTGAAGCATCACTTTGCTGAGGCTTTTTTCAAAGAGTGAATTTATATTTTCTAACAAGCTAAACTATTAGCATAAAAATCTTCAGATCTTTATGACATATAGTTATCACTATTCAGATTTAAATTATGTTCTGCAAAATCTTTTATAATATTCAAAGCAATCTTCTTTGCCTTTAAAAATCTTTATCTGTAGATTGTGCCATGAAGCACCAATAGTTGATCTACTGTATCCACCTTTTCAAAGTCTTCTGCAGTAAATTTTGATAAAATTTATACTTAAGTGATAAAATGGCATAACTTTAAATATGTTGATTGTTCTTTAACCCTTTAAGGATGGGTCACATCAATAAACTTTTTTGGGTAATTGCCCTGACAGCTAGTTAGCATCATTAAGTATTCTGATAAATTTACTTTTTTTAATATCAAATAATGCTCATTAACGTTAGTTAGTAAAGTTTGATTTATTATTTCCTTTTTTTTACTTTCATTCTGTTTTCTATCTTCTGTGAAGTCTTTAGTTGTTACATATATATATATATATATATATATATATATATATATATATATATATATATATATATATATATATATATATATATATATATATATAACAACTAAAGATGGATACACCATCAATTAGTTGTAATTTTTCCACATCAAAACACTTGCTCTTTAATGATTCAGACAGTGATGAAGAAGAACTTTTGAGTGAAATAGATAGTACTGATTATAGTGATGTTAGCAGTGATAATGATGAAGAAACAGTTAAATCCAGGTATAAAATTGTTTACATTTTGCCAATTAAAAGTGTTACTTGGCAAAATGTAAACAATTTTATACCTGCAGTATACAATTTTGATAAAAAACAATATCAGGCATGTTACCCTTTATTTAATGTAACAGATAGAAATGAAGAATTTGATTATTTTATGAAGTTTTTTGATCAAGGCATTATGCAATTTTTTGTAAATGAACCAAGTAAATTTTACAATTATTGTATGCTAATGAAAGTACAAAATCAAGTGGATACAACCTTGAATTGTATATTTTCTTCACTTTTAAGATGCTAATGCCTCATAAATAAACATAAAAAAAGGAATACTTGTCAAAAGATGAAGTGGTACAGACAGAATTCTTTATTATGTAAATTATAAATAAAATTTCATAATATTCTATTATTAACTTTTATTTTGCATCCCATGGGATTGATATTGTGAAATATAACCGTACTGAAAGAGTTAATGATCAAAGTTTTGCTGCAGGGTAATGCAGTTTGGGCTAACACATCCAGTATTCTTGGGTCTAACAACTCCTCAGTTATCTCAAATTGTAAAAGTGCTCTAACATTCTAAGCATGGTTGTTTGAAAGTATTGATAGGCTAACAGTACATATGCATTCTGTCAGTCCAATTCATAAAAAAGTAAAAGACCACTTCATTGCTAAGATACAAAATCTTCCCACATAATTTTAGCAATTATGTAGCAACCTTTGCAAATTAGAAGCCCAGCCTTGTCTCAAAAAGAAATAACTTTCATGTTTGTTGTGGCACTTGCTGAAATAGTCAATTCAACTTGTTAAAGATCGAAGAAATATTGCAACACCTGTTAATTAGAAGGCAGTTTACTTCTACTGTTGTTGAAAAAAAAATCATCCATACTACTGTTTGCCATCTGTTGTGAATGATGATATGTATACATTGTCCAATATATAATGTTAAAAATACTTACAAAAAAATTGATTGTGAAAAAAGTAATTGATTTGTTGATTAAACTCAGGTCAAAAGTGAGTGTTAACATATGATTTACAAATGTAATAAAAATTTAAGTTATGCATCATTTCTCAAAATTTTTGTGAAATAATGCATTATTTAAAAGATTCAAAATAAAATGTAAGCTGATTTAAATTTTAATGAAAATACTGATTCAATTTAAAAACTTGTAAAACTTTTTGTTCATTTTTTATATAATTATTATAATAAGTTGTAGGCTGTTGTTAAGAAAAGTAGTAGGCTGTTGTTAAGAAAAGTAGTAGGCTGTTGTTAAGAAAAGTAGTAGGCTGTTGTTAAGATAAGTTGTAGGCTGTTGTTTTAAGTTGTAGGCTGTTGTTAAGATAAGTTGTAGGCTGTTGTTAAGATAAGTTGTAGGCTGTTGTTAAGATAAGCTGTAGGCTGTTGTTATGATAAGTTGTAGGCTGTTGTTATGATAAGTTGTAGGCTGTTGTTAAGATAAGTTGTAGGCTGTTGTTGTAAGTTGTAGGCTGTTGTTAAGATAAGTTGTAGGCTGTTGTTAAGATAAGTTGTAGGCTGTTGTTAAGATAAGCTGTAGGCTGTTGTTATGATAAGTTGTAGGCTGTTGTTATGATAAGTTAGCTGCAGAGATCACACTGTGAAAAAGTTAAGGGAATCGTTTTTAAATGGCAATGATTTTAAAGTAAAGTATTTTTAGATATGAACGCTTTCAAGCATTGGTGAGCCACATTGACCAAAATGAAAATGGCCTTGATATTTTTTCTCAAAGTTATCAAAATTATGGCTTGCACGTCACAGATAAAGGTTTAATGTTCAGAGAATGGATTCCTGCTGCAACAGATGTCTTTGTATATGGAGATTTTAGTAGGTTTTGATAAACAATTATTTAAGTTATTCAAGTAAAAGTTTGTATTTTATGAAACAAGCTAATAACATTACTTTGCTTGAAATGTTCTCTTTTATAGATTGTTGGAATTCAAAATCTCATAAGATGTTAAAAAAAGACTTTGGAAAATGGGAGCTATTTCTTCCTATTAACTCTGATGGAAGTCAGCAAATAAAGCATCTTTCAAAATACAAGGTTGGAATTTAATCTTCTTATTATTTTTTCATTTGTTGATTTCACCTTTAAAATTTAGGAAAATGAATTAGGATTATACCTTGTGATGATGAAATATAAAAATTGTTTTCTCTAAAATACTTTTGTAGACACAAACACTGATGTGCAAATCTCAAATAAAATTTTACATCCTTTTTTCTATAATAAAATCCATTTTATTATAGAAAAAAGGATGTAAAGATCTGGTTTTTCTCTAAATAGTTTTTAGTTTTGATTAGATATGGTTTTATGACATATGGTTTAATTAAGTACTTACAGATAACATTACCTATACCAAGTTGGGTACATTTTTTATATTGTTTGTGATGAGTTTAACAACTCATATTTTTCAAAATAAAAGTGAGCTAATATAAATTATCTAAAAAACAGGATCTCGATGTTTAAAATTACTATATCTTTACACTGCAGAATTATATCTTTATGCTGCATAATTAGTTTCAGTTCTTTGAAGCAATTGAGGAAAATGGTTTCTTTTAAAAAACTAAAATTTTTTAAGTAAAGAAAGGTGTCCATTGGTTTTTATTGTTGGTTTTCAGCTTCTCATAGTGTCTTCCACTGGTGAGTTGTTAGAGAGAATATGTCCATGGGCAAAGTATGTTGTTCAAAATGATACAACAAAACTAATGGAGCCTGTTTTTTGGAATCCTCCAAATCCATACATTTTTAAACACAAGTGTCCTGTGAAACCAAAAAGTTTGAGAATTTATGAGTCGCATATTGGTATTGCTTCTGAAGAAGGCAAAGTTGCTTCATACAGAGAATTTCAAAACAATGTTCTTCCACACATTAAGAACTTAGGTAATATAAATCAAAGTTTTTCTTTTTATTGTAGCTTTGTTATAATCAATCCAATGTGATATTTTTATTGTAGGTTTATATAATAAAGACACTGAGACATTTTTTGATTTTTACAAAACTATATTTATAGTAAACATAACTGATTTAAGAATATTGAATATTTAATTCAGTAATATGTAAAGCATACCTAAAACAGACATAGTTTTTCTAATAAAATTTTATCAATCTGTCCATTCAATATCAGTAGAATTTATCAGATTAATAGAATTGTTTAACATAAAATGCTGCTTTTTGTAGATATAATAGAAGATTTAATGTATTGGATCGTAAAGAAAATTTGTTCGGTTTTATAAGACAATTTTATTTAAACAAAAAACATTAATTATAACAATTAATTAATCAATTATGTATTCTCTGTTATTATTTACAACCTCCCAATGTTCGGCTAGTTTTTTGATGCCATCCCACCAAAAATTGCCCATTCTGTTGTCAAAGAAGTTGTTGAGCCAGTTTTTGAGGCCCTCTTCATCATCAAAGGTAGTGCCTCTCATATGGTTTGAAATGGAGCGGAAAAGGTGGTAATCTCTTGGCACAAGGTCTGGAGAGTACGGCGGGTGCTGTAGAGCTTCCAATTTGAGCTCTTGAAAGGTGGCTTTGGCGACTTGTGCAACATGCAGCCTAGCGTTGTCACAGATCATAGCCTTTTTTGGGTGAAGATCTTGCTTTATTCTTGACTTCTGTGTATCTCCTGAAGCCACCCAATATTTTCTTTGCTTCATACTCATGTATAGACACCATTTTTCATCTCCTGTAACGTTTCAGTATAAAAATTGTTGTTTATGGCCTCGTGTTGCTTGATGGCGTGCAAGATGTTGAGCAGCGGTTTGAAGGCAATTTTCTTTGTTGTTTTCATCAAGCTGTTGAGGCACCCAAGCTCCGAGTTTTTGTGAAAAGCCTGTTGGTTGAAGATGGTTGGCGATGGTCATGGCACTACATTTTGTTTTTTTGGCCAATTCATGGTTGTTTGGCAACCATCTTCTTTCAACAGGACCTTTAAATGCTCCTCATCAAATTCTGATGGTTGTCCGCTTCGAGGCGTGTCTTCAAGGTCAAAGTTGCCATTTTTGAACTTTGCAAACCATTTTTGTGCTGCTCGCTCCCCTATGACACCTTTTCCATACATGTTGCATATGTCCCGAGCTGCTTTGGCTGCTTTTTGACCTCGATGAAAAGTAAAGAAAAGCAGGTGTCAAAAAAATTGATTTCTGCCTCCTGGATATTCCATTTTAAAGCCTGGAAAAATAAGAAAAAATTAAGTCTTTCAAAAAACAAATAATACAGGTTTGTAGAGCAGAACAAGTACTATTTAAAGAATATAAACACTTTACCGTATAACAACAAATACCATTATGAAATAAAGGAATACAAAAACTGAACGAACTTTCTTTACAACCCAATAATTGAAGTAGTAAAGTAGATAAAAGTTATTTTGAGATTAACATAGTTACTTCAGAACCATACATTTAAAATACAGTTGAATTCATAAGGTATTATGTTAAGTAAAGATTCTAAGTTTCTCTAAATAAAAATTATCCTAAGAAAATTTAGTGATTTGGTAAGTGATTTATTGATAAGTTCTCTGTAAAAAGTTTCATATGAAATTAAAGTTAATCATGATGGGTGGCAAAAAATTTTAGAGACAATTTAAAATTAATTATCTCAAAAACTAAAAAAAGAAAAAAAAAACTGTTTTTTGCATTGTGTAAAATATTTATTCAGTTATAAGTTTTCACTTCTTTAAAAAATGAAAAACATGTTCTGCTGTATTTCTTAATTTTCCCTTGACTCCCTTCATTATGGAGTTTAAGTAAATTTCTTTCAATTTTTTTTTTCTTTTGACCCACTGCACTATGGTTTCTGAGACCCGATTTTTTGGCAGAAACCCATTTTTTTTAAGTTCTAAAAAAGATTTTTTTTATGTTGTACCTTAAAGTAAACCCATCAAAGTGATAATAAACGAGGTCTATTTTTAAATTAATTGCCTAGTTTGTTTTTAATATGCACTCAAGTTGAGGATATATTTAATCTCTGCTTAGTTTGCAGTGAGTTAGCGTAAAGTGAGCTGTAAATTTAATAATACATAACTTTTGAAATAGTTAACATTTTTGATTGCTGTAAAGAAAATTATTTTTATACAGGTATATACTTTTTAAAATTATTCAATTAAATTAAAATACTGCATTATTATAATGATTATATAAAAGAAATAAGCGCGTGTATAGAATTTTTTCTTGACATTTTTTAAAACTTTGATTTGACTTTTAAAAAAATCTCCGTATTTCTCCAAAAATATTTTTACACGATTGAATTTTGGTAATGTTCAGAAATATATTCCAGTTTTCAAAACTTGCCCCTAGTTGCCCCAATTAAAAATATATCTGTTTTTTTGCCGTGATGTTCCATTTCAAATACGAGGACTTATTTAATGTAAGGCTGGAAAAGAAAGATATAAATGAGAGAAAGTCGAATGTTTTTGAGCATGTCATTCAATTAGTTGGAAATGATGAAACAGTAGTTATTAGCAATAATATTCAAAAGAAAATATGTAGTTTGTGCAATTCTTTTGAACGAAAATGGTCAGATTGTCAAAGAACAATATGCCGATTTAAAAGTAAAAATTCAGATTGGTTGAAAAGAGAAATTATATTTACTGATGATGCAATTCCATCAACATCTTCTGGACGACCAAGGTTATCATATACCGAAAAATCGTATCGGGCCAAGAGATAGGAAGCATCAGAGTTGTGCCGGGATATGTATACGAAACATCTCTTATATTACAAGCAGCAGGTATGGCTGCACGTCAGTAAAAGAAACGTGATTTAGCATTGTTTCTAAAAGAATTGAACACAAGTCCATCTCGGCCAGCTAAAATTTAAAAAAATATATTTTCACCAAAAAAAGAAACAGTACGTTACACAGCCGAAGAAGCATTAGAGTTAATTTTGGATTCTAATTTAAGTATCAAACAGTTTTTTAAGTATCAAACAGTAAACAACAGTATCAAAACATTAGACAAGGAGTTATCAAAAATTGTAAAATGTATCCAGATTACAAAGAGATTTGGAAATGTAAATCAGAATGTAGACCAAATGATATATCAATTTCCGATATCCTAGCACAAGTACCATTAAAGAATTTGTTAGAGTATACAGTGGAACGTTTTGTACAATCACAAGAAGAAGTGATTTTTCAGCACATGGAATCCATCAATACTAACGAAATTATAGCCGAGATGATCTTTCTTCCCAGTATCAAAGTAATTTAGATAAATTTGAAAAATATTGTTTTGATCCGGCAAAACATTTTATGTCTAAATATCCTTGGTATCCAATGCCTGCAACTGTACATAAAGTTTTAATAAATGGTAGACAAATTCTAGAAAATACAGTACTACCAATAGGTTATTTTGGTGAAGAAGGGTCTGAAGCCAGGCATAAAGTTTTTTAATATGATAGACAATTTCATACTCGTAAAACCAGCAGAGAAAAAAATCTAGAAGATATTTTTCATAGAGCCTTAGGTACCTCAGATCCTATCATATCCAGTATTAACTTACATAGAAGAATTCAGAATCATCTTAAGTTACCTCTTCCTTCTGAGGTAATAAGTTTACTAATAGAAATGCCATTTAATACTTTGCAACATCAACATAGCGAAAGCGAAGAGAGAAGTAAAAGCGATGACGACTATGATGATGCAATTTTCGACGAGGACTTAATTTCCGTTAACTATTTAGATTTAATTACATTGGATAATAAGATTTAGTTAAAATTTAACTGATTTTTTGAATATGAATTCATCTAACGATATTTTTTACAATAGATATAAATAAAATATATCTATATAATAAATATATTTACATTATATATATATATATATATATATATATATATATATATATATATATATATATATATATATATATATATATATATATATATATATATATATGTATATATATTAATCATATAAATTTTAGTTATGAAATATTTAGAACATATTGCCAATCTTTAGAAATAAAGATTATTAGCTATTTTGTCTTTAAATTGAAGTTATTAGTTTATGCCAAAAAATCGTGTCTCAGAAACCATAGTGCACTGATCTGTTGTTTTTCCTTCCCAGCCATTCTTGTAAACCTTTTGTGCTAAATAACCTGAAAATTTTTTGATTGGCTTTGCTTGTGGAACATTTGGCAGATTGATCTCTTTGGCAACATAGTTCAAGTTTTTGTATATCCATTGTGATGAACCCAATAAACATAAACCTCTTGATAAAGGCTTTATTCAACAATAATATACTAATCTAAAGATACAAGAGTTTTAAATATAACACAAAAAGTTCATAACACAAAAAGTTCAAAAACAATAATATAAACACTAAGAATCACAACAATTTTCCCATCTATATAGAAAAGACACTAGCTTCGTCAGTTCTTGTAGAACGTTGCAAAACGTCAGTAGATGACTCATTTATTGGTTTATTGACTTCAACACTTATTTCCGATGCAATTTTCGGTGATGGGCTTTTATTTACATTAAACACTTCCGCAGTTGCATTATCATGAGATTCAATAATTCTATTCTCGTTGATATTACAAGACTTTTCTTGTGGGGCAGAGTATGGTGCAAGATCTTGAAGTGAAACAGTTGATTCTCTTCCATCCGGGTAACGAATATTAGCATATGTTGGGTTTACATCCACTAATTCGACTTTATCAACAAGATTATCATTTTTGTTTGTTCGCACAAAACGTCTAAGAAAAATGGGACCAGGAGTTAACCATGAGGGTAATGAAGTTCCACATGATGAACGCCGAGGGAAACTGAATAATCTCTCATGGGGTGTACAATTAGTTGCAGTTGATAATAACGAACGTAGTGAGTGAAGGGCATCGGATAGAACAATCTCCCAATTTCTAACATCTAGGTTGTGGGTTTTTAGTGCCAAACAAATATTTCTCCAAATCAACCCATTGTACCTCTCAACTTGTCCATTACTGATAGGATGATATGGAGTGGAATTACTTGTTGCAATTCCTTTCTGAGTCAGGTAAGATTTTAGTTCATTAGATATGAATGACGAGCCTCTGTCAGAAAGAATGTAAGTTGGAAAACCACAAAAAGAGAATATTTGGTCTAAACATTTCACAACGGTTGTTGAACTGATATCTGGACACGGGATTGCAAATGGATACCCAGAATATTCATCAATAGCTGTAAATAAATACTTATTTCTAGAATTCGATGGCAATTGTCCTTTAAAATCTATACTTAGACGATCCGTTGGACGTATCGATTTGATTAACTCACTGACATTTGCAGATCGATAAAACTTTGGTTTTAATTCTGAACAAATATGGCAGTTAGAGCAAATTTTCTTGACCTCTTCGGTGGAAAAAGGTAAGTTCTTAGATTGAAGCATACGAGTGACTCCTGGATGACATAAACAGTTATGTATATCGCTTAGGTTTGTTTGAGGTTGAGTTGTGGCACAAAAAGCACGCGTAAGTGCATCAGGGACTACATTATCACTTCCAGGACGATACGATATAGTATAGCTAAACTTTGCTAACTCCATCCTCCAGCACTGAATCTTACTATTTTTAATCTTTGTTTTCTTTCGGTTATCAAACATAAAAGCTACAGAACGCTGATCAGTGATTAACTGGAATTGATTTCGTAACAATAAATGCCGTCATTTTCGAACAGCTTCAATAACAGCCACTGCTTCTTTTTCTACTGCAGGGTAATTAATTTCACTTTTGTTTAATGTCCGAGACATGAAAGCAACTGGGCGACCATTTTGATTCAAGGTAGCTGATACAGCTACATCTGATGCATCACATTCAACAACAAAAGGTAAACTCTCATCAATAGAACTCAAAGTGGCAGAGTGAAGTTCCCTTTTAAGTAATTGAAATGCTTCAAATGCTTCACTATCGATTGGAAATGATTTAACATTAATTAAAGGTCGAACTTTATTAGCAAAAGAAGGGATCCACTTTGAGTAATAAGAAAACATACCCAAAGTTCGACGAAGTGATAAAACATCAGATGGAGGAGGTAGTAAATCTAAAGGACGTAATCGTTCAGTATCTGGTTTTATGTTGTTATGACTAATGCAATAACCAAGAATATTTATCGAAGGAACTGAAATGACAGATTTTGATTCATTTAATGTTAAGCCCCAACGTTGTGAGGCGCTTTGAAACTGTAGACAATTTTCATCATGATGTGCCTGATCATAGCCACCAATGGTTATATTGTCAAGGTATGGAAAAGTGTCATGCAACTTTTCTTCTTCAACAAATTTGTCCATAGATCTTTGGAACATAGACACACCATTAGTAACTCCAAATGGAATCCTGCAAAATTGGAACAATTAACCATTTGCTTCAAATGCTGTATACTTTTTATCTGAATTTTTTTATAGGAATTTGGTGGTAAGCACTTTTTAAGTCAAAGGTAGAGAATACCTTGTATTTTGCAAGTTCATTTATCATATCATCTATTCTGGGGAGAGGATATGCATCTAATTCAGTGTAAAGGTTAACTGTTTGAGAGTAATCAATGCAAAGTCTTTTTTTGTTTGATTTAGTAAGATCCTTTACAACCACTACCTGGGCTCTCCATGGTGAGAAGCATGGCTCAATTATACCATCTGATAATAGCTGTGATATTTCACTTTCAATAAAATTTTGGTCATCTTTATTAAACCTTCTTGATTTAGTAGCTATTGGCTGCGTTTTGTTTGAAATACCCATAAACAAGGAAGGTATTTTTATTTGAGCCATTTGCAGTGCACATAGGTTATTTTCCTTCGTGACTATTAAGTCTTCTTTTGCTCCACCAAACGGAAAAATAAGATTTTTGTGTTGCTTTTGGAAGTCATATCCAAGTATGATATCACTACAAAGATTTTCCAAGACACCAAACCGAACATTATTATACAGTAAACCATTTAGTTCGAGGTTAACTGAACAACAACCCACCAAACCAGACTCCATTGTTGTGAGGGCCATAGAAATTTTTCTTTTACTGGGTATCGTTTTTATTTTCAAATTATCAATAATTTTTTTGCTTATAAAATTATCTGAACTACAAGAATCAATTAGTGCTGTTAATGATTCATCATTAATTTTGACAACAACAGATGCATGAGAAAGGCTCTCAGGACAGCCACTTGAAAGAGTACACAAACTTGGTTTATGCACTGCAGCAGTAACACTGTGGGTCTTATTGATTGACCGGCCAAGACAAACTTTGGAGAAATGTCCTTTTTTTCCACATTTAAAACATGTAACATTTTGAGCTGGACAATTTTTCCAAGCAGAGGTTCGATTGAGTTGGTTGTGAGATTGATTACCACAATAAATACAATTTGTTTGTGGATGAACAGGTATTGCATTAAGTGCTGCTGTAGATTCTTCTGGTAACTCTATAGTAGCAACAATATTTGGACTGGTTGATGATGAGGGGGGTTTCTGTATATAAGACTCAGAGTTCCTCTGAGCAATGTCAAGAGAGCGAGCTTGGTTAAATGCTGATTGTAAATTCAATGTTGAATTTTCAAGAAGGCGTTGACGAATGTAATTTGAGGTTATTCCAGAAATAAAAGCGTCTCTTATTTGTTCCTCTCGATATTGTTCAGCTGAGACATCTTTATAATTACAGTTTTTGCTAAGTTTGCGTAGTTCCTGAAGAAAGTCTTCAAGAGATTCACCTGATGTTTGATGCCTTATTAGTAATTGATGCCTTGCAAAAATTTCATTAGGGGTTTTTATATATAAGTTTTCCAGTGTTTCAATGATGCTCTCATAGGAATCACACTCTTCAATGTAATCATAAACATTGGATGATACAAAATTAATGATGGAGCGAAATTTATCTGGAGTATCCTCTCCACAACCCTCAATAAAATTCTCAAATGTTTGTTTCCAATGCTTCCATTCTTTTGAAGCAGTTGGTGCATTATGGTCAAGATCAAGCCTTGTTGGTTTTAAGATCTTTGACATTTTATATATATATATGTTGAATAAATTGTGATGAACCCAATAAACATAAACCTCTTGATAAAGGCTTTATTCAACAATAATATACTAATCTAAAGATACAAGAGTTTTAAATATAACACAAAAAGTTCATAACACAAAAAGTTCAAAAACAATAATATAAACACTAAGAATCACAACATCCATGCAACATTTGAATAATGGGAACTTGCTAAATCAGACCAAAATATGTACTGAAATTCAGGATAATGCTTATGAAAAAATGGGAGAAGTCTTTTCATTAAGCATTCCTCAATATACAGCTCAGATTTGATGGAGCTTGACTTGGTTTTAAGAATAAGTGGAGTCGATATACATGCAAGTGAAATTGTTACACATGTGAGAACTTTTGAAGGGAATTTTTCTTTTACTGTATATTTGATGTTTTCTAGACACATATTGATGTTATCAGTGTAAAATTCTGCATTTCTGGGCATTTCCATACCATTAAATAAGATACTTTTTGTCATTGATCGCTATATCTTCTTTTTTTCCATAAAGGTGGTTTATAAACTTTTGATACAAATTTTTGGCTCTCAAAGCTGATTTTGGAGTTTTTGTTCATTTATAGTAAGAAATTTGCATTTTTGGTATGAAATATATTGATGGCTTTTTCCAAACTTCTGGCCCGATTTTTTTTGACTCCATATCTATTGTTTACTAGTTGCTTGAGTTGAGCTTGCTTAGCTGGTGTCCTTGAAGATGGTTGTCCAGTTTTTTTCTTGTCTTTAATTGGTCAGTCAGTATGTAACTTATTTAAGAATTTATGTAAACTTGAACATGCATATCCTTCTTTTAAAAAGTGATTGATGATTTTTGATTTTTTCATTTTTTACAATGAAATTTTTAACAATTTCTCGAAGATTTTTCTCTCCTGGAAATGTTTAACCTCATTTTTAAAACTAAACATCTTTATATTGATTTATATGAGAAAAAATAATTTAACTTTTGTCTAAACTTTTTTGCCACCTGTTAAATTAAAGTTGTTACATAAATAAAATTCTTCTTCCTCTATGCAGTCCTGAAACTTTCTCATTACTAGGTAATATATCTTTAGAACAAATTTTGGATATGGTAAAAAGCAAATGAATGGATTATAAAATCAATAGGTTAAAATAGAATTTTTAGTATGTTTTTTTTTGAAACAAGAAAGTTTCTTGAAGTTCCTTGTACTTGATTAAAAATATCCTGGAAATGTCCTGGAATTAATTAGGTAAAAAAATTCCTGAAAAATAACAATAAATATCCTAAAAATTGCTTGAACTTTAGTTGCTATGATAACCCAACTTACTTATCAGTAGAAAGTGTTGTCATCTTTAAAATAACAGGGTAAACATTTTTGATTAAATAATGACTCGAAAATTATGTGTTCTTTAGGTTACAATACAATTCAGTTAATGGCAATTATGGAGCATGCTTATTATGCATCATTTGGATATCAAGTTACAAGTTTCTTTGCCCCATCCAGGTTTGAAGAAGTTACAAATATTCTTTACCATAGTTGGCTGCATTAGAGTTCTTTGCATTAAAAATTAAAATTAATGTTTTGGATGTAAACATTGAAGTGTGATGCATGACTTTTTAACTTTAAAAACCATTTTTTACCTTCAAAAACTTGTTACTTGTTACAAAAACCATTACTTGATATTTTAAATTAATTTTAATAATGATTGCCTGTTGCAATCCATGTTGCTAGTAGTTTAACACTAGAAGTAGATTTTTCAATAATTGCTCAATTGTTTACTTTATAAAGCATGCCACCATTATGGTTCTATTTAAATTTGTAAAACATACCAACAAAAAGTAGTCAAATTGGTTATCAAATCATTTTGAAAAGTGGAATTATATATTAAAGTGTTTAAAACCAGAAATATATTTAACAGTGTTATTATATCAGAGTGTTTAAAAGAGGTTAAAGCAGTTGTTTGAACTTTTTAAGATATTTTTTTCTTTTTGATAATACACTTTAATTAAAAATGTTCCACTATCTCAGAAGCTAACCTAATACCATCTCTAATATTTCCATGTTTTAACCACCTTTATATATATTTCCACTATTTAACCACTCTAATATATATTTTTACTTTTTAACCACTCTAATTTATTTCCACTGTTAAACACTTTAATATATCACCAGTTTTAATGGCTTTTTATATCTCCAGTTTTTAACAACTCTATAATGTTTTCTATTTTTAAATACTTTTATTAACACTGTTAAACACTGTTCTTTAAAAAGAATGTTTGACATGGAAACTTGCAATTATTTTAGTAATATTTTACTTTCAGTCGATATGGAACCCCTGATGAGCTAAAAGAATTGATAGATATTGCTCATGGTATGGGTATTACAGTTTTGTTGGATATTGTTCATAGCCATGCTTGCAAAAATGTCTTAGATGGGTTAAATAAGTTTGATGGAACCAATGGATGCTTTTTCCATGATAATGAACGCGGCTATCATGATCTCTGGGATAGTAGACTGTTTGATTTTACAAAGTGAGTTGGCAATTATAAATTTTAACTTTTTTTTTTTATTAGAAAATTTTATGCTACCAATGTGTAAATATTCAGCATTTTCTGAAGATTTTTGTTTTTTAGAAAAGTTATTTTTTATTTCATTAAATTTTTTTTTTTTCCTAAGTTAAAAGGTTTAAAAAGTACAGAAAAAAAGTTATTAAAAAAAGCACAGTACAGAAAAGGGTATTACTAATTAAATGCTGTGTATCTAATTAGAAGGGAAAAACATAAAAAAGTTAACTTTAACTGTACTACCTAATATTTGCATTACTTTTTTTTAAAAAGTATGAGGTGTTTTAGCTTATATATTAAAAAATACAATTCAAATGAATTGTAATAGGAAGAGAAAAAATACACACACACTACCATCCATAATGATTCAATTGATATAGAGATTTTTGAATTTTATATTTCTTTTATCATTTTTATTTTTTGTAATATTGGTAAAAGTTTTGGTAGTAGCCACAAGGAAACCACTTGTCTACAAAATAAGAAAAGGAAAATGCAGTAGCAGAACAATATAAAATATTTATTGATGATGACTGGAAACTTGTTCTTTGGACCGACAAGTCAAAGTTCCAAATTTTTGGTTCAAACAAATGTTGGTGATCAAATGATGAAACAGTGAGTGGTGCCAACTGTAAAACTTGGTGGAGGTAGTGTCATGGTGTGGAGTTGTTTTGGTGCTAATAATACTGGTGATATCATTAAAGTAGATGGATTAATGACAAAAGAAGTGTGTTTGGGCATTTTAAAAAACCCTACCATTCCAACAGGAAGTCAGATAATTGAAGAACCATTCATTTTTAAGAAGATAATGACCTAGAGCATTCCTCAAAACTTTTTAGGAATCATTTAAGTGAATTAGAAAATGATAATACAAACTTAAAAGTGGCATAAAATAAACTTTCAAAAATTGCAAAATTTTACATCATTATACTGAATGCCACAAAAATGTAAAGGTGTTATTATATTCGAATAATTATAAAAAAAATCATGAGTATTTTAATTATTTTAAGTATTTCAACTTATAAATATTTATGCCTAGGTGGGAGGTTCTTCGTTTTCTTCTTTCTAACTTACGCTGGTATATTGAAGAATTCAAGTTTGATGGTTTTCGATTTGATGGTGTTACATCAATGTTATATAACCATCATGGTTTGAGTTATGGGTTCAGTGGTGATTATCGAGAATATTTTAGCACAGCAACTGATACTGAAGCATTAAACTATCTGCAACTTGCTAATTATATGTTGCATACACTTTATCCTGAAGTTATCACTATTGCTGAAGTAAACAATAAATATTTCTTGACTTATTTTTAACTATTCATATTGATTTAATGCCCTAGATGTTTAATATCAAGTTTAATTTAAAAATATTATTTTGGATTTAAATAAACATCTATATTATTATTATTTATTCTGGCTCTTATTGTGGCTAAATGATATTTTTAGAATTAACTTATAATAGAAATATTTTAAAATAGAAATATTTTAGCTTACAAGTGTTGCTATTGTTGTTATTTAACAATAACAACAATAACAACAATTTTGTTACTTTTGTTATTTTTGTTATTTTTGTTATAGTTTTTATAATCATTATAATCATTGTTATCATCATATCAGCATCATATTATCATCATCATCATCATCATCATCATCATCATCATCATCATCATCATCATCATCATCATCATCATCATTATCATCATTATTACTATTATTATTATTGTTATTATCATTATTATTATTATTATTATTATTATTATTATTATTATTATTATTATTATTATTATTATTATTATTATTATTAATATTAATATTGTTATTATTTTATTAATATTATTATTATTATTACAATTATTATTATTAAAATTGTTATTATTTTTATTATTGTTATTAAAATTATTTTTATTATTATTGTTATTATTGTTTTATTGTTATTATTATTGTTATTATTATTACTAGCAAAAAGCAACCCGTAACACGGGTTATGGTTGGTCTGTTACTTAATTTATAGTGGCTGTTTTCCTCAATTTAAAGTTGCAAAACCTTAACTAATACCCTTTTAGAAAAATGCCTTCAAATTGAAAAAATTAAACCATCTTTAAAATTGAAATAAAAAGTATGCCGAGGTAAAATAATTTACCAATTATTTAACATTATTTGAGTAATTTACAACTGACATAGGTCATATCAGTGTAAGGCAGAACCATTTTCCTCGACATTACTAAGTTTAACACAATACATTTTTAGTTACTGACTTAAAATAATAACACTTCATCACGCTTTAAATTGATGAAAAAGTAAAGCTAAATTCTTGTTATATTTTTTATAACATGAACTTTAGTTAGTAAGATTAATATAAAGCAAACGCAAATTAAACATACATGTTTCTTTAAAAAAGGAAATTGCCTTAAAAAACGTTAAATGCACGCAACTAAATAAATTTATTAAAAATAACTAAGCAAATGAGTACAAATACATTTCAAACAAAAAAAAGTTAATTTACAATCAAACATGTGTATAACAAATTTAAAAAAATATGTAAACTTTGATCTTTTATATTGCATTAATGGGTCATATGACTAACCTAAAATAAAAATTGTAATAGATAAGTAGACATAGAAAAAAAAAACAACTGGAAAACAATTTACCTGCTTTTCAGTAACCTATTGCCATACTTAAACTGCTGTCGTGATGCAGCTTGTTGGTGTTGTTCTGTGACGATATTTCATGTTGGCTTTTAGTAAACTTTAATTTTATTTAAAAGACATTACAATAGATTTAAAGTATTTTAATTAAAAAGCAAAATAACAAATGCTTCAAGGAGCCAAACTATAAACATTAAAAGATAAAAAATCAAATTAAGATATAAATAAATTGCATTTACATAGCTAAACATATTGTCTTGGCTTATAGAAAATTTTAAAAGCAGTGAGTTCAATAAATTAAACTATCAATTAATTATTTTTAACAATAGAATGTAGTATCATATTATGATGATTGGGTAATGAATTATTTAACTATATTTAAGATTAATTGGTGAAAAACAAATAAAATTTTAATTAAA
Source organism: Hydra viridissima (assembly GCF_058129835.1). Lineage (NCBI taxonomy): Eukaryota > Metazoa > Cnidaria > Hydrozoa > Anthoathecata > Hydridae > Hydra > Hydra viridissima. Next base: position 114,469 of record NW_028324329.1, read on the forward strand.
AAAGACAAAAACCAACCAAATATACAACATACATTATTAACAAAAAAATTACAATATTTAAAAGAATAAATCACTGAAGAAAAAGCGACAACAAAAAAGTTATAAATATCTTCACTGTTAGAAGACATTTACAACCTTTTGGTTGCTGTTTTTTATTCAGTGTCTCCCAACACCCCGGTATGGATGAGCCCTCCATTTAATGGATGGCTCATCCATTAAATGGAGGGTTCCTCCATTTAATGGATGGCTCATCCATACCGCCATTACTACACCACTTATTGAAGGACCTCTCTGAGAGAGCCCCTGGGTGGTGATAACTTTGGTATTGCTCAAATGTTAATGGCTCTAAAATTAAAATAGAAGGATATAAAAGTTAAAAATATTTGCAATTTTATTTAATCAAAATATAAAGCATAACAGACTCTCATTTAAAATAAGTTATACAATAATCTTATGACTTTAAAAAAATAAATATATATCAGCTATAAGATGTTTGAAAAAAAATCAGCTTAGCAAATAATAAAAAAAAATATTAAAAACATGCAATTCTAATAATAAACATACTGCTAACAAAGAAAAATTAAAAAAAAAAAAAACGTTCTAAACCCTTTTTTGCAAACTTAATTATTATTTCTTCAAAAAAAATTATTAGTAAATGTTTTTTAAAAATTCACAAAACTTTACAATATTTTCTTCTTCTATACCACATAAATACATCATCTGATAAATCTAAAATAAAAAATGTAACGAATAAGTAATTACATACAAAACATTACATACAAAAAATGAAAATCAATGTACCTTATAGAGAAAAGCTGTTGTAATTTACCAGAGTAGTAGTTGTACAATATTATTATTTCATGTTAGCTTTTATAAAATAATTTATGCTGGAACATCATGATTCCAAAATATTTATAGCAAAATCATGTAGTAAACAGCGCTAAAAACAAAAAATCAAATTGAGATAAAACAAATGGTATATATGGCAAAAAAATTTGTATTGGCTTTTAGTGAATGATTAAAAGCAGTGATTTTTAATAAAAATTACCTATTTACAATTTTTAATAATAGACACCAACATGAAGAGAAGCCAAATGTCTATTAACTCAAAAGATAACAAAAAACATCACAGCAACAACACACAACAATAGCACACACCATAAGTTAATACAATATGTATATAATATAACTTAAGTAAGATAACATTCATATGTAACAAAACATAAGTAACAACATTACGCAAAATGTTACTAAAATACATTACGTATTTTTAGAATAATTAATAATAAAGGCTTGAAAACAGCTAGACCTAAAGCAGTAACAGTTTGATACTAAACACTATCGTGTAACCCTCTGTTAAAAGTACATCACTTGGGTGGCAAAGTTGACAAATCTTGCTCTTCACATTTACCAAGTCACAGCACTTTGAAAACACAGAAACAACATAATATAAACATATGTACCAATTAATAACACAATAAATGTGTTAAAATATGTATATAAGGTTAAATATATACCTTATATACATATTTAAATACATTTTTAAAACAATTATATAACACATATTAACATTTACACAAACAATAAAAGAAACACTTTACATGCCATGTCAGTGTTGGCACAAAATTTTAATTTATTTTTCTAAGTTTTCTAAAAAATTTCAAAGTAGTAATAACCATTTTATGGAAATAGCATTAGTATAACTTTAAATAACATCCATACTCCTATTTTCCTTCTAAAAAATAAAATAATAATAATAAAACTGCTAAAAGAAAAACAAATTATAAACGATTTGAAAAATTAAAATCTTTTCTACTTTAAATCCTTTCTACTTTAAATCCTTTCTACTTTATCTAATTAAAATGTATATATAACTATTTTATATACTTGCTTTAATTATAATATAATCTTAACGATGATTATTTATCTTAATATGATTCTTTATGTAATATATCTAAACTAATAATTAAATTCCAAAAGGAAAAAAGTTTTAGCTTGCTTAAGAGGTCTTATTCCAATGACCGCATGTATTTAGAGAATGCGCTCTTTCAAAGCCTAGTAACAAATGAAACGACGTTAAACATTAAACCTTAAACGTTTCTGTAGCAATTATATTAAGATTATTGTTGCTGTTGTTGTTGTTGTTGTTGTTGTTTTTGTTGTTGTTGTTATTACTATTATTATTTTTATTATTATTATTATTATTATTATTATTATTATTATTATTATTATTATTATTATTATTATTAGTAGTAGTAGTAGTAGTAGTAGTAGTAGTAGTAGTAGTAGTAGTAGTAGTAGTAGTAGTAGTAGTAGTAGTAGTAGTAGTAGTAGTAGTAGTAGTAGTAGTAGTAGTAGTAGTAGTAGTAGTAGTAGTAGTAGTAGTAGTAGTAGTAGTAGTAGTAGTAGTAGTAGTAGTAGTAGTAGTAGTAGTAATTAAACAAAATGCATTAGTCAATATCAATATTCTACTCACTGAAGAAAACTATAATTTAAAGCTATTATATTACTTAAGGATGTTAGTGGTATGCCAACATTATGTCGACCTGTTGCTGAAGGTGGTGTGGGATTTGACTATAGATTAGCTATGGCTATACCTGATCAATGGATTAAGGTTTTTTAAATTTTTATATTAGTAGTAGTAAATTAGTAAAATGTTTTTTTGTTAAATATTGTAATTCATTGTAAAAATGAAAGTTACATATTAAGTTTAAAACTTAAGCTTTAAGTAAGTTTTAAAATTTTGTTAGATATTAAAAGAGAAAAAAGATGAAGATTGGGACATGGGATATATTGTTCATACACTAGAAAATCGGCGCTATAAAGAGAAAACAATAGCATATGCTGAATCACATGATCAAGCTCTTGTAGGTGACAAGACTTTGGCTTTTTGGCTGATGGACAAAGAAATGTATGATTATATGTCAATACTGAAACCACTTACACCAATTATTGAGAGAGGCATTGCTTTACATAAGATGATCAGGTAATCTAAAGTGCTTTTGTAGTTTTAAATTCTTGTTTTCTAAACCAATTACTACAGTTTTTTACCTTTATCAATAAATATCCTTTTTTATTCTGCATAGACTGCTGACATGTGGACTTGGTGGTGAAGGTTACTTAACATTTATTGGAAATGAATTTGGTCATCCTGAGTGGTTAGACTTTCCCCGATCTGGAAATAATAGTAGCTACCATTATGCTCGAAGACAATGGAATTTAGTAAAAGATGCTACACTAAGATTCAAGCACCTTAATGAGTTTGATAAAGCCATGATGCACTTAGAAGAGAAATATGGCTGGCTAAATGTAGAACCTGTATGTCGTTACAAAATAAACTGAAAAGTTTTTCTTACTTCTCTATTTTTATTTAGTAAAATTTTATTTTCCAGGGATATGTGGCATGCAAACATAACGAAGATAAAGTAATTACATTTGAAAGGGGAGGACTAGTATTTATATTTAATTTTAACATTAATAAAAGTTTTGTAGATTACCGTGTAGCTGTTGACACTCCTGGAAAGTATCTTTTTCATTTTACATAAAATATCTTTAGATTTTGTTTTAAATTGTACATAAATGAAAATTAATGCTGTGATTACTCAGAAGACGTGTCAAAAAGTATGAGAATGTTTTGGTTAAAAAGGCACAATTCCAGTGAAGGTAATTTTCTGGAAAATCAAAAATAATTTTCTCAAATCTGTTTCTATCAGAATTTTGATAAAAACATCTTTTGAGCATAATTATCATAATTTCTCATAAATACATAGTGTGAAAGTTAATATTTGGTTAAATCTAAAAAATTTCTCAATTTCGAAAAAAAAAAGTATTGCTTAACTAAAAATCAGATATAAAATTGTTTTGGATTCTGATATCGCCCTTTTTGGTGGCCAAAACAGATTAGATCATCAATGTGATTTTTTTACAGAAAATTATAGTTTCAATAACCGAAGATGTTCATTTAAGGTATGTTTATATTTGTTAAATATTTACAGTTATGGAAAGAAAAAAAACTTGAGTTACATATCTGGAAAAAAAATTTTTAACAGTATTTGACAATTGTGTTTTTGTTTTGCTCATCTCTCACAAATTTCCCATAAATTTTTTACGCAATTTAAAATCTAATTGTTTTTATCCTTGTATCGGAAACATCTCTTAGCTTTAGGAGATGTATGCTATGGATTATCATGCTGAATGTCCAAAGTGACGGCATTTTATCCTCAGGATATGGAAGCATAATTTTTTTTAAGTATGTTTGATACAAATGCCAGCTGTCATAATTTCTGTTATCAAATGAATGCAACCAACATCTCATCATAGCAAACATCTCCACACTGTAATTCTATTACCAAATTTTACTGTTTTAAATGTAATTTGGGTCATGCTCTTTATTTGATAGTCTGTGTACATACTGTTCGCCATGTGATTCAAAAATCATAAGTTTAAATTCATCTTTCAACAAAACAATCCATTTTTTACTTGACAGAATATTTACAGAAAAACTCTTTTCAGGCTTTAACATTATTTTTTCAATAAAAGCATATTTCTAGGGGGTTTTTTCTACTAAGTTAGGTTCTACTAAACATCCTCTAATTATAGATGATGTTACATTTAATTTTTAGTTGTTTTTAATGGTGTTGTTGAAGATAAATGGACCCATATAAGCTTCACGAATCAAATTATCTGAAATAATCCTTTTCTTAACAATTTAAAATGTTGCATTTCCAAAAAATTCCAAGAAAGTTTTTTTTCTTTCAGATATCTGAGTTCTCATAGAATCACATCTGAGTTCTCTAGTATCATTAGTTTCATCAAGCCACTGAATCATAGCATTGCATCAATCCAGAAGGGATATAATCTAAAGACAAGATTAATGAGATTTTGAAACATTTTGCTAATTTTATTTTTCTTGATATACGTATACATTAGATTATTTTATGTATTTACTTTTGTCAATATAATTCAAACTTAGTTTTGATATAAATATTGGTGCCTGATTTAAATTTTGATTTAATACACCATGTTTTTAATTACAAATTTGCCTCGTATATAACAAAAACTGTAAGGAAAGTTTTTACAACCGACGGTTCGACATACTTACAGTTCGTTCGACATACTTACAGTTCGTTCGACATACTTACAGTTCGTTCGACATACTTACAGTTCGTTCGACATACTTACAGTTCGGTTCGACATACTTACAGTTCGTTCGACATACTTACAGTTCGTTCGACATACTTACAGTTCGTTCGACATACTTACAGTTCGGTTCGACATACTTACAGTTCGTTCGACATACTTACAGTTCGTTAGCAGAACACTGAAAAGTGAAGTTATATTTAACTGAAAGAAAACAAGGCGGCAGAGTAGTACTTAAGGCGTCATTTACCACCACTTCTAACCTAATTTTATTAGGTTTGCTGTAAAATGAAGAGATTTTAAAATTTCTCGCATTCTGTTCATTCAAATGTGAAAAAATGTTGGTAGATACGACTTTTTTTATTATTATATTCAGGACTTCAAATCGTTAAAATGTTTAATCGCTGGGCTGTTACTTATAAGTTAGAAAACGTAAATTTCCCGTTGGCATGAAAACTAGAAGAAAATAACAGATGTATTTGAATTTAGCATGTGAAATTTATAATAACACATGCTAAATTCAAATACATCTGTTATTTTCTATTATTTAATAGCACATTTCATTTTAAAGCCAAAAATGATTGAAAATTTGTAGAATAGTTTTAATAGACAATACTGTTAAACTCGTGCAGGTTGACCCCCATATAACTGATATCATGTCAGTCAAATCATGAAATCATGTATGAAATTTTTTTTTAATAAATTGCAATCTTATAAATTGCAGTTATAAAGAAACTTGGAGAGGATCAAAACGAAACATGATTTGTGTGTTAGTAGCTCTACGTTTTATCAAAAAGTAAATGTTCGTGTTTCACAAATATTCGTTGGTTGCTGTGTGATCAAGCATTACTTAAAATCAAAAAACTGCCTTTTGTGAGTTCATATGAATTTTTTTTGTGAATAATGTAACGAAGTATCTTCTTATAGGTTTACATACCATCTCGAGTAGCTATAGTTCTTGCGAAAGATGACAGTTGATTTGTGAAGAGCATCTCTTTGTGTTGCCGCTGTTGCGTTGATTGGTAACTTGGTGAATATTTTAGTGTAAAACTGGTGTAGCGTAAAAGTATTCTTTCTTAGTGATTTTTATTATATGCGGTAATATTTTAAATTATAGATAAGTTTTTCTTTTCAACAAAAATTTGATTGATAAATTTTTATTCTAAAAGTAATATAAGATTTAAATGCATTTTATAAGATTTAATATCTGCATTTTCTTTTCTTCAATTTATTGCAATTTTTTCGCATTAAACAAATAAGTTTTAAAAGTTTTTTTAAAGTTATTTTAAGTATTGTTGTGTTTATTTGAGTTTTTTTGTTGTTGTTTTTTTTATATATATATATATCATTTTGTAAGTAAAGTTTTGGTTAGAGAAATTAATATATATTGAAAAGTAAAATATGAATTACACTAGCTAAAAATAAACTATTGTGTTTATTCGGCTTATTTTTTATATATATCATTTTGGAAATAAAGCTTTGTTAGAGAAATTATAACGTACATCGAAAAGTAAAAAATTAAATATACTGACAGAAACAAACTAAAAAATGATGAAGGGGACGGAGGAAACTATATGGCGAAAAATTAGGTACCACAAGATTTATTGTAGAATAGAGCGATAGGTTTATTTTTATGTAAGAAAAATATAAGAAAAATCTATCATAGAGAAGTGGGTAAAAATAGTCTGGGGTGGGATGAATGAAGATAAAATGTTAATAAAGGTACCTGTATATAACATGCTAATTTTCAATCATTGAAAAATTGTTTAAAATACTGGAGCACTCATTTCTATGATATTTAACATGCTAATTTTCAATCATTGAAAAGTTGTTTAAAATACTGGAGCACTCATTTCTATGATATATAACATGCTAATTTTCAATCATTGAAAAATTGTTTAAAATACTGGAGCACTCATTTCTATGATATATAACATGCTAATTTTCAATCATTGAAAAGTTGTTTAAAATACTGGAGCACTCATTTCTATGATATTTAACATGCTAATTTTCAATCATTGAAAAATTGTTTAAAATACTGGAGCACTCATTTCTATGATATTTAACATCTTAATAAATGAGCATTTGTACCCTATCCTTGCATAGGGTACGCAATACTTCATTAAGTAGTAGTACTGTACACTGGGATTATGACTTTGCAGAGACAACCAGTTGTACCAACAACTTGTAAAAACACAACGACATGAAAATGTTTAAACATAAGGGGTTTCTGGGGTCAAAAACTTTTATGAACTCAAGAACTTTTTTTTTCTCTTATGTATAAAAAAAGAAAAGGCATCAAGTTTCAATTTCTTTTGAACTTGGGAATTAACTTTGTTTATTTAATGCGCGCAAACTTAGTTTTTACCTCTAATGGCATCTTTTTAGATTTATCGCATCACTTGAATTGATAAACTTTAACGAAAATGTCAAAAATCGTCAAAATAATATCTCTATGAGATTCCATGATATTTCATACTAAATTGAATTACATTTTCAATGTATTATATTAAAAATATATATCATAAAATTGTTTCGTTCAAGTGTAATAAAACAGTTGTTGTTTTTTTTAATCTCAAATTTCTCGTTGATAAAATTATTGATAAAGAAAAACGCTTTAATGAAAGATTTATAGGGTTTGTTCGAAAAAAATCAGGTAAAGAGTGTATTTAAAAAAAAAAAACAATTTTAAAAATCAAAAAATGAGTTTTAGCCGTTAATATATTTGAATTTTTTTTCTTGATATTAAGTATCGTTTTAAGAATCTACTTATGTAATCTTTAAGAATCTACTTATGTAATCTTTAAGAATCTACTTATGTAATCTTTAAGAATCTACTTATGTAATCTTTAAGAATCTACTTATGTAATCTTTAAGAATCTACTTATGTAATCTTTAAGAATCTACTTATGTAATCTTTAAGAATCTACTTATGTAATCTTTAAGAATCTACTTATGTAATCTTTAAGAATCTACTTATGTAATCTTTAAGAATCTACTTATGTAATCTTTAAGAATCTACTTACGTAATCTTTAAGAATCTACTTATGTAATCTTTAAGAATCTACTTATGTAATAAATTGCCTGTGGAAATTTTAAGATTTTAGACAATAACAACCCAAAACATACTGCTAAGAAAACGAAGCTATACTTAGAAACAAAATTACCTCAATGTTTTAGAATGGCCTTTTCAAAGTCCAGATTTAAATCTGTTAGAACATTTATGATATATTTTGGAAAGAAAAATTGGTGAACAAACATTTAGACGCAAAAAAACGATTTAAAAGATGCTTAAAATGAGCGTATGGGATAATATAACAACAGATGAGACCCAAAAATTTGGACAAGTCAATGCCAAATCGTCTAAATCATCAAGGCTAAAGTAGGCCCCCATTGATACTAATTTTCATGAAATTTGGTCGGTTTGGAATTTTTTTTTTTTTTTATTTTGCAGTAGCTTTGTTTGTAGAAATATTTTCTTCGGAAGTCTCTTCGGAATATTACTGATAAGAATGTTAATGTCTCTGTCTGGATTAGTAGATCTTCTTCTGTATAGGCATTGTAACAAAACAGTGTTGTGTAAAACAGTGTTGTAGAAAACAATTAGGAAGCAAGTTTAACAGACCTGAGCATTAGCCTACCTGACATTTTAAAATCATTTATGAGAAATATCTCCGCATGCTATTTTAGTGTTTTCCGATAATCTTTTGTGAATAGCTTCATTTGCAACATCTGAATTAAATTTTAAAGGTAAAAAATTTTCTTATCAATGCTTAGTTACCAATATTTTTTACAAATTAAATTCGATTAACTATTCTTTTATTTACATTAAACATTTTAAATGATATCCGTTATCCAATTCGAGATTTTATTTAAAGAAAAAAAATTGAAGACTAACGGGTGATGTAACTGCCTCCAGAATTTTTAGTGAAAAAAACTCCAGGGAAGGTTGGACACATCTGTTCTCCTCCCTCTGCGACGCCATGACCGTTGGATCACTTTTCTAGTGATTTAGTGTCAAAAGATATAAAAAGTAAATGCTCCTCACGACTGTTTGGTTTAAAAAAAGTTAAAAAGCTTCATTCCTAAATAGAACTCCGAATAGACTTAGAGATAGAAACTACATGATCCGAAGGTGATCACAAATAATACCGATTATGTATTATAAAGTTATATTTTGAAGATCAACATCGTTTAAATTTATTACTTTTTAAATCAACATATTACTAATAAATTATTTACTCTATTTACACAAAGGTTTAAGTCGTTAAAATAAAAATTGGTTTTTAACAGCCGTCATAATTGTGCTACATATGGCACATTTATGGTCAGAGTTGATACGGCATAATATGTCTAACAGATCTGTCGCCATACTTTCAAAATATTTTCCGTCGACATAAAATATGTCAAAAATATTTTTCTGTCCACTTGCTTTGACTTAATTTTATGTCTGAGGCATTTTCTGACAACATAAAATATATCCGAAATATATTTTCTGCCCATGTATTTTAACATATTTTTATGCCAGAAATATTTTCTGCCGAAAGAAATAAGTCCCAAATATATTTTCTACCCAAATATTTTGATATAATTTTGTCAGAAATATTTTCTGCCGAAAGAAATATGTCCGAAACATATTTTCTGTCCACACATTTTGACATAATTTTATGTCTGAATTATTTTCTGCTGACATAAAATGTCTAAAATAATTTCTATCCACATTTTGACAGAATTTTACGTCTAAGACATTTCGCGAGGTTCGAATTATTTCGTTCAATCTCCCATTTTAAACGTTGGGAGAAAATGAGTTATTAATTTTATTAAGTAGTGATTACTTTTAAAACACACTCTACTTTTTAGATTTTTTTAAAATTCTTTTTTAAATATAAATTATCTTAAAAATTTATAGCGCATTTTTGTTTGATTTGAAGAGTAAAATAAAAGCTTCGATTTCCCTTCATTTTAATGTAAAAACAATCTCAAACTTAATTTTTATTACTGAATGTAGTTTTTATCATATGCCATACAATATGGCGTCCAGTACTTGTGATTAATGATGAATCGTAACTTGTCTTTCGTGTCAGCTGATGAAATCGGACAAATGTCTTTAGTAAAAAATGCTCTCAAAAACTTCAAAATTGTTATAAATCGTCACAGCATGAATTGCTACATTCATCATGGGTGTGAAAATATTTTTTCGCTCATAAGAGAAGAAACTGAAAGTGTTCTTGTCTCGTCGATATTTAATAGTATGTCGTGATATGGAAGAAACGTGTTCGGAGTTTGCTCTAGATATATTAAGGACGGGCAAATTGCTGACAGAACCTTAGGCATAATTACTCAAGAAGGTCGACAGTTTGACGAGATTTTGGCTGCTCAGTTAGAAAACGTGGTTGGAAAAATTGGAAAATGTGCTTATGATATCTATGCAACTTGCACAGAAATTGATATAGGCGCTTAAGAGAATGAAGAAGGAAATTATAGTGAAGTCCACACTGTTTGCTTTGAAAAATCAGTTGGATCGTTATGCTCAGCCATGTTTTGTGGCGCACATGTGTCAGCTAGCTCCCAAGGACGTAATGTCAATGTTTGAAGATGCATTAAATAACATCAGAAAAGTTGCTATGGAATCCAAAAAAGTAGCATATATTTAAACATTTAAAAATCTAAGTAAACCTCCTATAGACATTGAACTACGCTGGGAATCCACTTTTTTGATAATAGAAGATTTCCATACCAACGCAGAAGCATATCAAAGGCTAAGACACGACCAACTAAATTTAAATGATGCATCATGGAGCTTATTAGATGAATATTTCGATGCATTTTTACCAATACATTCGGCCATATGGATTTTCAATCCGCAAAATTGTCAATGAGTGAATTCTACGTTCGATGGATTCAAATGAAAATAGAAACTGAGGACATTCCAGCAGGTGATTTGGGATTAAAAATGCATCAACTGTTTAATACACAAATGTTGAATAGAGGAATTATACAGTTGATTAAAATCCATCAAAAACTTTGTACTCGACGAGAACAATTAAGCTCTTTATTAACAGAAGTATTTATACAATCAAATGCGTCATATTCCTCCAATACTTCTGAAGAGATGATTCCGATGAACTCAGAAGAAGTTGATGCTGAAAAGGTACGTCGTTTCATTGAATATACTGGAGGAGGAACTAGACAAGGTATTGCGAATGTATCTTCAGAATCAGATCAAGATATTTGTCAACTAATTTAAAATGGACTCTTAATGAACCACGACGTTGAATTTGACGTTGAATTCAACATTCTCGCGTACTAAAAGAAAAACCAGACAACAAAATGGAATCGACTTTATGATATCTCGCAATTATTTTACAGCGCGTGTTCTCCAGCGTAAAAGTTGAACGTGAATTCTCTGGATTCGCTTTGGTTTACAACCGTCTACGCATTCGCATTTCAAATGATTTCTTAGACTATTATGGTTGTAAAAAATAATGAAGATTTATTTGATAAAACAAAATTTGTTTAAAAAACTGAACATTTCATATTTCCTTTTAGTCGAAAAAAATTTTTGTGGCGTCAAGTGAAAGAATCAAATTCTGAAAACTTTTTTAGTGTCGAATGATAAAAATTTTCTTTTACAACAAAATTCTTTTTGATTTTGCGTTAGAAAAGTATTTGACAGAATTCTAGCACATGATTTCAGTTACTTTTCAGAATAGAATTATGATTAAAATGGCTGCGATGTAAAAATTTACAACCAAATAGCATTTAGGAGCCGTTTTTATGGACAAAAGCTAGTCCGTTTGCCTAGCTCGCCTGGCTAACGAGCCCATCTTTAGAAATGTGTTATATGACTAAAGCAACTCTTTCGAACGTAAAAAAAAAAAATTGATATCGAGGCTGGCCTCAATATCAAAAAAAGTATATTTCAAAGATGGCGGCTGTAGACAAGAAAATCTTAAAATAACTTCATTTGAATGTTCAAATTGAGTGAAATTTTGACTTAATAGTGCGCCAATAAAAACACCTTTTTAGACAAAACTTGAGAAAAACTTTGCCACCATCAATTCCGAGCTTAACAAAACAGCCACCAGAAATTTTGCGAGATTGAATAACATGGTTCACAAGACTTGATAAATCATTGCAGTGAGCAACAGCCCGAACTGTACCAGAATCTCCTTTTCCGTCGGTGATTTTTAAGTCACTGCAGGTGAAGAAGTTACTTAAGTGTTGACCTGCTCTTATGAAATTCTTGTAAAATTTTGGCTATACCATCTTGCTGCTTGATGTTTTGTTTATAGTTTTGACCAGTTCTTTTAATTCGCTGTTTGACAAGTCCGCATTTCATTGCACATTTACAAGAACTGGAGTGGTCAATTTTGGAGCGCTTGATGGTGGCAGGGCACTACTTCGACCTGAAACTAAAACATGCATATTTTGTGTTCATAATAAACTTTGTTTAGGAAGTTTGGTAAAGCTTTTAAATTATTCGTTTTTAAAGAGATTAGAAACTTGTCAAAATTATATTTCCTGAAATCTATCTAGTCTCATTTCTTAATAGCCAAGAAATTCTTTCAATGTAAGCATGTAAAAATTATTTAAGTATAAGTATTTACCGGGGATTAGTGTAAGTGGGGGCCCGCCGGATGCTTTAGCAAGTCGAATAGTTCCTTCCGGAGATAATTCTTTATGGGAAATAACTCGAGATGCAATTTGTTCGGCTGCTTTGGCATCATTTACTGCTAAAGATTGAAGGTTTTCCCTGTACTTTATTTGAGAGCATTGGTGTGGCAAACCTTTTCTTAAAGGGCTGAGGCATGTGCTGCAGTGCACACTTGGTTCTTTCTCCATGGTGGTTTGCTCTACAAGAGGATGTTTTTCTTGCAGCTTTGAACGACCAATTTGGCAGATTAGGCAATGACACATCCTGCCTCTTGTTTCAAGCCTCACTTTTATTGACTTAAAATCAAACAAAGGGGGGAATGCAACTTCTTTCCTCTCTTGTTTCTTGCGCAAAGCAGTTTTGCATGATTCACAGAGTCCTTGTGCACGGTGATTTAAGCGTAGGATGTTATTGTGAGCATGTGCATTAAATTACACTGTATAAAAAATAAAAAAAAATGGCGGAGCAGTTTTTCCGTAAAAACTA
>NW_028324330.1:0-47712 GCF_058129835.1 Hydra viridissima
AATGCACAGAAATGCTTAGAATTTGCTTGTAATGTCAATTCTGTGATTATTTCGTCAAATTGGAGCCTTTCACCGAGATTTCTTGGAGCCTTTGGACATATTCTGTTGTAACCTATCAGGCTGAGCACGAAAATGACAAAGACAACCAACAGAGAGGCTGGCAAGTACCGGATTCGGCGACAAAACCCCGTTTTTGGCTCAATTTCCATACAAAACGTCGAAATTTGGGCCAAATGTGGCCAAATTCGAGGCTTTCACCGACTCCTCTTGCATCCCTTGGCCATATTTTGTTGTATCCTGTCAGGCTGAGCAAAAAAAGGCCCAAGGGCATCAAGCAATTCAGTGGTAAGTACCGAATTTTGCGACAAATGCACAGAAATGCTTAGAATTTGCTTGTAATGTCAATTCTGTGATTATTTCGTCAAATTGGAGCCTTTCACCGAGATTTCTTGGAGCCTTTGGACATATTCTGTTGTAACCTATCAGGCTGAGCACGAAAATGACAAAGACAACCAACAGAGAGGCTGGCAAGTACCGGATTCGGCGACAAAACCCCGTTTTTGGCTCAATTTCCATACAAAACGTCGAAATTTGGGCCAAATGTGGCCAAATTCGAGGCTTTCACCGACTCCTCTTGCATCCCTTGGCCATATTTTGTTGTATCCTGTCAGGCTGAGCAAAAAAAGGCCCAAGGGCATCAAGCAATTCAGTGGTAAGTACCGAATTTTGCGACAAATGCACAGAAATGCTTAGAATTTGCTTGTAATGTCAATTCTGTGATTATTTCGTCAAATTGGAGCCTTTCACCGAGATTTCTTGGAGCCTTTGGACATATTCTGTTGTAACCTATCAGGCTGAGCACGAAAATGACAAAGACAACCAACAGAGAGGCTGGCAAGTACCGGATTCGGCGACAAAACCCCGTTTTTGGCTCAATTTCCATACAAAACGTCGAAATTTGGGCCAAATGTGGCCAAATTCGAGGCTTTCACCGACTCCTCTTGCATCCCTTGGCCATATTTTGTTGTATCCTGTCAGGCTGAGCAAAAAAAGGCCCAAGGGCATCAAGCAATTCAGTGGTAAGTACCGAATTTTGCGACAAATGCACAGAAATGCTTAGAATTTGCTTGTAATGTCAATTCTGTGATTATTTCGTCAAATTGGAGCCTTTCACCGAGATTTCTTGGAGCCTTTGGACATATTCTGTTGTAACCTATCAGGCTGAGCACGAAAATGACAAAGACAACCAACAGAGAGGCTGGCAAGTACCGGATTCGGCGACAAAACCCCGTTTTTGGCTCAATTTCCATACAAAACGTCGAAATTTGGGCCAAATGTGGCCAAATTCGAGGCTTTCACCGACTCCTCTTGCATCCCTTGGCCATATTTTGTTGTATCCTGTCAGGCTGAGCAAAAAAAGGCCCAAGGGCATCAAGCAATTCAGTGGTAAGTACCGAATTTTGCGACAAATGCACAGAAATGCTTAGAATTTGCTTGTAATGTCAATTCTGTGATTATTTCGTCAAATTGGAGCCTTTCACCGAGATTTCTTGGAGCCTTTGGACATATTCTGTTGTAACCTATCAGGCTGAGCACGAAAATGACAAAGACAACCAACAGAGAGGCTGGCAAGTACCGGATTCGGCGACAAAACCCCGTTTTTGGCTCAATTTCCATACAAAACGTCGAAATTTGGGCCAAATGTGGCCAAATTCGAGGCTTTCACCGACTCCTCTTGCATCCCTTGGCCATATTTTGTTGTATCCTGTCAGGCTGAGCAAAAAAAGGCCCAAGGGCATCAAGCAATTCAGTGGTAAGTACCGAATTTTGCGACAAATGCACAGAAATGCTTAGAAATTTGCTTGTAATGTCAATTCTGTGATTATTTCGTCAAATTGGAGCCTTTCACCGAGATTTCTTGGAGCCTTTGGACATATTCTGTTGTAACCTATCAGGCTGAGCACGAAAATGACAAAGACAACCAACAGAGAGGCTGGCAAGTACCGGATTCGGCGACAAAACCCCGTTTTTGGCTCAATTTCCATACAAAACGTCGAAATTTGGGCCAAATGTGGCCAAATTCGAGGCTTTCACCGACTCCTCTTGCATCCCTTGGCCATATTTTGTTGTATCCTGTCAGGCTGAGCAAAAAAAGGCCCAAGGGCATCAAGCAATTCAGTGGTAAGTACCGAATTTTGCGACAAATGCACAGAAATGCTTAGAATTTGCTTGTAATGTCAATTCTGTGATTATTTCGTCAAATTGGAGCCTTTCACCGAGATTTCTTGGAGCCTTTGGACATATTCTGTTGTAACCTATCAGGCTGAGCACGAAAATGACAAAGACAACCAACAGAGAGGCTGGCAAGTACCGGATTCGGCGACAAAACCCCGTTTTTGGCTCAATTTCCATACAAAACGTCGAAATTTGGGCCAAATGTGGCCAAATTCGAGGCTTTCACCGACTCCTCTTGCATCCCTTGGCCATATTTTGTTGTATCCTGTCAGGCTGAGCAAAAAAAGGCCCAAGGGCATCAAGCAATTCAGTGGTAAGTACCGAATTTTGCGACAAATGCACAGAAATGCTTAGAATTTGCTTGTAATGTCAATTCTGTGATTATTTCGTCAAATTGGAGCCTTTCACCGAGATTTCTTGGAGCCTTTGGACATATTCTGTTGTAACCTATCAGGCTGAGCACGAAAATGACAAAGACAACCAACAGAGAGGCTGGCAAGTACCGGATTCGGCGACAAAACCCCGTTTTTGGCTCAATTTCCATACAAAACGTCGAAATTTGGGCCAAATGTGGCCAAATTCGAGGCTTTCACCGACTCCTCTTGCATCCCTTGGCCATATTTTGTTGTATCCTGTCAGGCTGAGCAAAAAAAGGCCCAAGGGCATCAAGCAATTCAGTGGTAAGTACCGAATTTTGCGGACAAATGCACAGAAATGCTTAGAATTTGCTTGTAATGTCAATTCTGTGATTATTTCGTCAAATTGGAGCCTTTCACCGAGATTTCTTGGAGCCTTTGGACATATTCTGTTGTAACCTATCAGGCTGAGCACGAAAATGACAAAGACAACCAACAGAGAGGCTGGCAAGTACCGGATTCGGCGACAAAACCCCGTTTTTGGCTCAATTTCCATACAAAACGTCGAAATTTGGGCCAAATGTGGCCAAATTCGAGGCTTTCACCGACTCCTCTTGCATCCCTTGGCCATATTTTGTTGTATCCTGTCAGGCTGAGCAAAAAAAGGCCCAAGGGCATCAAGCAATTCAGTGGTAAGTACCGAATTTTGCGACAAATGCACAGAAATGCTTAGAATTTGCTTGTAATGTCAATTCTGTGATTATTTCGTCAAATTGGAGCCTTTCACCGAGATTTCTTGGAGCCTTTGGACATATTCTGTTGTAACCTATCAGGCTGAGCACGAAAATGACAAAGACAACCAACAGAGAGGCTGGCAAGTACCGGATTCGGCGACAAAACCCCGTTTTTGGCTCAATTTCCATACAAAACGTCGAAATTTGGGCCAAATGTGGCCAAATTCGAGGCTTTCACCGACTCCTCTTGCATCCCTTGGCCATATTTTGTTGTATCCTGTCAGGCTGAGCAAAAAAAGGCCCAAGGGCATCAAGCAATTCAGTGGTAAGTACCGAATTTTGCGACAAATGCACAGAAATGCTTAGAATTTGCTTGTAATGTCAATTCTGTGATTATTTCGTCAAATTGGAGCCTTTCACCGAGATTTCTTGGAGCCTTTGGACATATTCTGTTGTAACCTATCAGGCTGAGCACGAAAATGACAAAGACAACCAACAGAGAGGCTGGCAAGTACCGGATTCGGCGACAAAACCCCGTTTTTGGCTCAATTTCCATACAAAACGTCGAAATTTGGGCCAAATGTGGCCAAATTCGAGGCTTTCACCGACTCCTCTTGCATCCCTTGGCCATATTTTGTTGTATCCTGTCAGGCTGAGCAAAAAAAGGCCCAAGGGCATCAAGCAATTCAGTGGTAAGTACCGAATTTTGCGACAAATGCACAGAAATGCTTAGAATTTGCTTGTAATGTCAATTCTGTGATTATTTCGTCAAATTGGAGCCTTTCACCGAGATTTCTTGGAGCCTTTGGACATATTCTGTTGTAACCTATCAGGCTGAGCACGAAAATGACAAAGACAACCAACAGAGAGGCTGGCAAGTACCGGATTCGGCGACAAAACCCCGTTTTTGGCTCAATTTCCATACAAAACGTCGAAATTTGGGCCAAATGTGGCCAAATTCGAGGCTTTCACCGACTCCTCTTGCATCCCTTGGCCATATTTTGTTGTATCCTGTCAGGCTGAGCAAAAAAAGGCCCAAGGGCATCAAGCAATTCAGTGGTAAGTACCGAATTTTGCGACAAATGCACAGAAATGCTTAGAATTTGCTTGTAATGTCAATTCTGTGATTATTTCGTCAAATTGGAGCCTTTCACCGAGATTTCTTGGAGCCTTTGGACATATTCTGTTGTAACCTATCAGGCTGAGCACGAAAATGACAAAGACAACCAACAGAGAGGCTGGCAAGTACCGGATTCGGCGACAAAACCCCGTTTTTGGCTCAATTTCCATACAAAACGTCGAAATTTGGGCCAAATGTGGCCAAATTCGAGGCTTTCACCGACTCCTCTTGCATCCCTTGGCCATATTTTGTTGTATCCTGTCAGGCTGAGCAAAAAAAGGCCCAAGGGCATCAAGCAATTCAGTGGTAAGTACCGAATTTTGCGACAAATGCACAGAAATGCTTAGAATTTGCTTGTAATGTCAATTCTGTGATTATTTCGTCAAATTGGAGCCTTTCACCGAGATTTCTTGGAGCCTTTGGACATATTCTGTTGTAACCTATCAGGCTGAGCACGAAAATGACAAAGACAACCAACAGAGAGGCTGGCAAGTACCGGATTCGGCGACAAAACCCCGTTTTTGGCTCAATTTCCATACAAAACGTCGAAATTTGGGCCAAATGTGGCCAAATTCGAGGCTTTCACCGACTCCTCTTGCATCCCTTGGCCATATTTTGTTGTATCCTGTCAGGCTGAGCAAAAAAAGGCCCAAGGGCATCAAGCAATTCAGTGGTAAGTACCGAATTTTGCGACAAATGCACAGAAATGCTTAGAATTTGCTTGTAATGTCAATTCTGTGATTATTTCGTCAAATTGGAGCCTTTCACCGAGATTTCTTGGAGCCTTTGGACATATTCTGTTGTAACCTATCAGGCTGAGCACGAAAATGACAAAGACAACCAACAGAGAGGCTGGCAAGTACCGGATTCGGCGACAAAACCCCGTTTTTGGCTCAATTTCCATACAAAACGTCGAAATTTGGGCCAAATGTGGCCAAATTCGAGGCTTTCACCGACTCCTCTTGCATCCCTTGGCCATATTTTGTTGTATCCTGTCAGGCTGAGCAAAAAAAGGCCCAAGGGCATCAAGCAATTCAGTGGTAAGTACCGAATTTTGCGACAAATGCACAGAAATGCTTAGAATTTGCTTGTAATGTCAATTCTGTGATTATTTCGTCAAATTGGAGCCTTTCACCGAGATTTCTTGGAGCCTTTGGACATATTCTGTTGTAACCTATCAGGCTGAGCACGAAAATGACAAAGACAACCAACAGAGAGGCTGGCAAGTACCGGATTCGGCGACAAAACCCCGTTTTTGGCTCAATTTCCATACAAAACGTCGAAATTTGGGCCAAATGTGGCCAAATTCGAGGCTTTCACCGACTCCTCTTGCATCCCTTGGCCATATTTTGTTGTATCCTGTCAGGCTGAGCAAAAAAAGGCCCAAGGGCATCAAGCAATTCAGTGGTAAGTACCGAATTTTGCGACAAATGCACAGAAATGCTTAGAATTTGCTTGTAATGTCAATTCTGTGATTATTTCGTCAAATTGGAGCCTTTCACCGAGATTTCTTGGAGCCTTTGGACATATTCTGTTGTAACCTATCAGGCTGAGCACGAAAATGACAAAGACAACCAACAGAGAGGCTGGCAAGTACCGGATTCGGCGACAAAACCCCGTTTTTGGCTCAATTTCCATACAAAACGTCGAAATTTGGGCCAAATGTGGCCAAATTCGAGGCTTTCACCGACTCCTCTTGCATCCCTTGGCCATATTTTGTTGTATCCTGTCAGGCTGAGCAAAAAAAGGCCCAAGGGCATCAAGCAATTCAGTGGTAAGTACCGAATTTTGCGACAAATGCACAGAAATGCTTAGAATTTGCTTGTAATGTCAATTCTGTGATTATTTCGTCAAATTGGAGCCTTTCACCGAGATTTCTTGGAGCCTTTGGACATATTCTGTTGTAACCTATCAGGCTGAGCACGAAAATGACAAAGACAACCAACAGAGAGGCTGGCAAGTACCGGATTCGGCGACAAAACCCCGTTTTTGGCTCAATTTCCATACAAAACGTCGAAATTTGGGCCAAATGTGGCCAAATTCGAGGCTTTCACCGACTCCTCTTGCATCCCTTGGCCATATTTTGTTGTATCCTGTCAGGCTGAGCAAAAAAGGCCCAAGGGCATCAAGCAATTCAGTGGTAAGTACCGAATTTTGCGACAAATGCACAGAAATGCTTAGAATTTGCTTGTAATGTCAATTCTGTGATTATTTCGTCAAATTGGAGCCTTTCACCGAGATTTCTTGGAGCCTTTGGACATATTCTGTTGTAACCTATCAGGCTGAGCACGAAAATGACAAAGACAACCAACAGAGAGGCTGGCAAGTACCGGATTCGGCGACAAAACCCCGTTTTTGGCTCAATTTCCATACAAAACGTCGAAATTTGGGCCAAATGTGGCCAAATTCGAGGCTTTCACCGACTCCTCTTGCATCCCTTGGCCATATTTTGTTGTATCCTGTCAGGCTGAGCAAAAAAAGGCCCAAGGGCATCAAGCAATTCAGTGGTAAGTACCGAATTTTGCGACAAATGCACAGAAATGCTTAGAATTTGCTTGTAATGTCAATTCTGTGATTATTTCGTCAAATTGGAGCCTTTCACCGAGATTTCTTGGAGCCTTTGGACATATTCTGTTGTAACCTATCAGGCTGAGCACGAAAATGACAAAGACAACCAACAGAGAGGCTGGCAAGTACCGGATTCGGCGACAAAACCCCGTTTTTGGCTCAATTTCCATACAAAACGTCGAAATTTGGGCCAAATGTGGCCAAATTCGAGGCTTTCACCGACTCCTCTTGCATCCCTTGGCCATATTTTGTTGTATCCTGTCAGGCTGAGCAAAAAAAGGCCCAAGGGCATCAAGCAATTCAGTGGTAAGTACCGAATTTTGCGACAAATGCACAGAAATGCTTAGAATTTGCTTGTAATGTCAATTCTGTGATTATTTCGTCAAATTGGAGCCTTTCACCGAGATTTCTTGGAGCCTTTGGACATATTCTGTTGTAACCTATCAGGCTGAGCACGAAAATGACAAAGACAACCAACAGAGAGGCTGGCAAGTACCGGATTCGGCGACAAAACCCCGTTTTTGGCTCAATTTCCATACAAAACGTCGAAATTTGGGCCAAATGTGGCCAAATTCGAGGCTTTCACCGACTCCTCTTGCATCCCTTGGCCATATTTTGTTGTATCCTGTCAGGCTGAGCAAAAAAAGGCCCAAGGGCATCAAGCAATTCAGTGGTAAGTACCGAATTTTGCGACAAATGCACAGAAATGCTTAGAATTTGCTTGTAATGTCAATTCTGTGATTATTTCGTCAAATTGGAGCCTTTCACCGAGATTTCTTGGAGCCTTTGGACATATTCTGTTGTAACCTATCAGGCTGAGCACGAAAATGACAAAGACAACCAACAGAGAGGCTGGCAAGTACCGGATTCGGCGACAAAACCCCGTTTTTGGCTCAATTTCCATACAAAACGTCGAAATTTGGGCCAAATGTGGCCAAATTCGAGGCTTTCACCGACTCCTCTTGCATCCCTTGGCCATATTTTGTTGTATCCTGTCAGGCTGAGCAAAAAAAGGCCCAAGGGCATCAAGCAATTCAGTGGTAAGTACCGAATTTTGCGACAAATGCACAGAAATGCTTAGAATTTGCTTGTAATGTCAATTCTGTGATTATTTCGTCAAATTGGAGCCTTTCACCGAGATTTCTTGGAGCCTTTGGACATATTCTGTTGTAACCTATCAGGCTGAGCACGAAAATGACAAAGACAACCAACAGAGAGGCTGGCAAGTACCGGATTCGGCGACAAAACCCCGTTTTTGGCTCAATTTCCATACAAAACGTCGAAATTTGGGCCAAATGTGGCCAAATTCGAGGCTTTCACCGACTCCTCTTGCATCCCTTGGCCATATTTTGTTGTATCCTGTCAGGCTGAGCAAAAAAAGGCCCAAGGGCATCAAGCAATTCAGTGGTAAGTACCGAATTTTGCGACAAATGCACAGAAATGCTTAGAATTTGCTTGTAATGTCAATTCTGTGATTATTTCGTCAAATTGGAGCCTTTCACCGAGATTTCTTGGAGCCTTTGGACATATTCTGTTGTAACCTATCAGGCTGAGCACGAAAATGACAAAGACAACCAACAGAGAGGCTGGCAAGTACCGGATTCGGCGACAAAACCCCGTTTTTGGCTCAATTTCCATACAAAACGTCGAAATTTGGGCCAAATGTGGCCAAATTCGAGGCTTTCACCGACTCCTCTTGCATCCCTTGGCCATATTTTGTTGTATCCTGTCAGGCTGAGCAAAAAAAGGCCCAAGGGCATCAAGCAATTCAGTGGTAAGTACCGAATTTTGCGACAAATGCACAGAAATGCTTAGAATTTGCTTGTAATGTCAATTCTGTGATTATTTCGTCAAATTGGAGCCTTTCACCGAGATTTCTTGGAGCCTTTGGACATATTCTGTTGTAACCTATCAGGCTGAGCACGAAAATGACAAAGACAACCAACAGAGAGGCTGGCAAGTACCGGATTCGGCGACAAAACCCCGTTTTTGGCTCAATTTCCATACAAAACGTCGAAATTTGGGCCAAATGTGGCCAAATTCGAGGCTTTCACCGACTCCTCTTGCATCCCTTGGCCATATTTTGTTGTATCCTGTCAGGCTGAGCAAAAAAAGGCCCAAGGGCATCAAGCAATTCAGTGGTAAGTACCGAATTTTGCGACAAATGCACAGAAATGCTTAGAATTTGCTTGTAATGTCAATTCTGTGATTATTTCGTCAAATTGGAGCCTTTCACCGAGATTTCTTGGAGCCTTTGGACATATTCTGTTGTAACCTATCAGGCTGAGCACGAAAATGACAAAGACAACCAACAGAGAGGCTGGCAAGTACCGGATTCGGCGACAAAACCCCGTTTTTGGCTCAATTTCCATACAAAACGTCGAAATTTGGGCCAAATGTGGCCAAATTCGAGGCTTTCACCGACTCCTCTTGCATCCCTTGGCCATATTTTGTTGTATCCTGTCAGGCTGAGCAAAAAAAGGCCCAAGGGCATCAAGCAATTCAGTGGTAAGTACCGAATTTTGCGACAAATGCACAGAAATGCTTAGAATTTGCTTGTAATGTCAATTCTGTGATTATTTCGTCAAATTGGAGCCTTTCACCGAGATTTCTTGGAGCCTTTGGACATATTCTGTTGTAACCTATCAGGCTGAGCACGAAAATGACAAAGACAACCAACAGAGAGGCTGGCAAGTACCGGATTCGGCGACAAAACCCCGTTTTTGGCTCAATTTCCATACAAAACGTCGAAATTTGGGCCAAATGTGGCCAAATTCGAGGCTTTCACCGACTCCTCTTGCATCCCTTGGCCATATTTTGTTGTATCCTGTCAGGCTGAGCAAAAAAAGGCCCAAGGGCATCAAGCAATTCAGTGGTAAGTACCGAATTTTGCGACAAATGCACAGAAATGCTTAGAATTTGCTTGTAATGTCAATTCTGTGATTATTTCGTCAAATTGGAGCCTTTCACCGAGATTTCTTGGAGCCTTTGGACATATTCTGTTGTAACCTATCAGGCTGAGCACGAAAATGACAAAGACAACCAACAGAGAGGCTGGCAAGTACCGGATTCGGCGACAAAACCCCGTTTTTGGCTCAATTTCCATACAAAACGTCGAAATTTGGGCCAAATGTGGCCAAATTCGAGGCTTTCACCGACTCCTCTTGCATCCCTTGGCCATATTTTGTTGTATCCTGTCAGGCTGAGCAAAAAAAGGCCCAAGGGCATCAAGCAATTCAGTGGTAAGTACCGAATTTTGCGACAAATGCACAGAAATGCTTAGAATTTGCTTGTAATGTCAATTCTGTGATTATTTCGTCAAATTGGAGCCTTTCACCGAGATTTCTTGGAGCCTTTGGACATATTCTGTTGTAACCTATCAGGCTGAGCACGAAAATGACAAAGACAACCAACAGAGAGGCTGGCAAGTACCGGATTCGGCGACAAAACCCCGTTTTTGGCTCAATTTCCATACAAAACGTCGAAATTTGGGCCAAATGTGGCCAAATTCGAGGCTTTCACCGACTCCTCTTGCATCCCTTGGCCATATTTTGTTGTATCCTGTCAGGCTGAGCAAAAAAAGGCCCAAGGGCATCAAGCAATTCAGTGGTAAGTACCGAATTTTGCGACAAATGCACAGAAATGCTTAGAATTTGCTTGTAATGTCAATTCTGTGATTATTTCGTCAAATTGGAGCCTTTCACCGAGATTTCTTGGAGCCTTTGGACATATTCTGTTGTAACCTATCAGGCTGAGCACGAAAATGACAAAGACAACCAACAGAGAGGCTGGCAAGTACCGGATTCGGCGACAAAACCCCGTTTTTGGCTCAATTTCCATACAAAACGTCGAAATTTGGGCCAAATGTGGCCAAATTCGAGGCTTTCACCGACTCCTCTTGCATCCCTTGGCCATATTTTGTTGTATCCTGTCAGGCTGAGCAAAAAAAGGCCCAAGGGCATCAAGCAATTCAGTGGTAAGTACCGAATTTTGCGACAAATGCACAGAAATGCTTAGAATTTGCTTGTAATGTCAATTCTGTGATTATTTCGTCAAATTGGAGCCTTTCACCGAGATTTCTTGGAGCCTTTGGACATATTCTGTTGTAACCTATCAGGCTGAGCACGAAAATGACAAAGACAACCAACAGAGAGGCTGGCAAGTACCGGATTCGGCGACAAAACCCCGTTTTTGGCTCAATTTCCATACAAAACGTCGAAATTTGGGCCAAATGTGGCCAAATTCGAGGCTTTCACCGACTCCTCTTGCATCCCTTGGCCATATTTTGTTGTATCCTGTCAGGCTGAGCAAAAAAAGGCCCAAGGGCATCAAGCAATTCAGTGGTAAGTACCGAATTTTGCGACAAATGCACAGAAATGCTTAGAATTTGCTTGTAATGTCAATTCTGTGATTATTTCGTCAAATTGGAGCCTTTCACCGAGATTTCTTGGAGCCTTTGGACATATTCTGTTGTAACCTATCAGGCTGAGCACGAAAATGACAAAGACAACCAACAGAGAGGCTGGCAAGTACCGGATTCGGCGACAAAACCCCGTTTTTGGCTCAATTTCCATACAAAACGTCGAAATTTGGGCCAAATGTGGCCAAATTCGAGGCTTTCACCGACTCCTCTTGCATCCCTTGGCCATATTTTGTTGTATCCTGTCAGGCTGAGCAAAAAAAGGCCCAAGGGCATCAAGCAATTCAGTGGTAAGTACCGAATTTTGCGACAAATGCACAGAAATGCTTAGAATTTGCTTGTAATGTCAATTCTGTGATTATTTCGTCAAATTGGAGCCTTTCACCGAGATTTCTTGGAGCCTTTGGACATATTCTGTTGTAACCTATCAGGCTGAGCACGAAAATGACAAAGACAACCAACAGAGAGGCTGGCAAGTACCGGATTCGGCGACAAAACCCCGTTTTTGGCTCAATTTCCATACAAAACGTCGAAATTTGGGCCAAATGTGGCCAAATTCGAGGCTTTCACCGACTCCTCTTGCATCCCTTGGCCATATTTTGTTGTATCCTGTCAGGCTGAGCAAAAAAAGGCCCAAGGGCATCAAGCAATTCAGTGGTAAGTACCGAATTTTGCGACAAATGCACAGAAATGCTTAGAATTTGCTTGTAATGTCAATTCTGTGATTATTTCGTCAAATTGGAGCCTTTCACCGAGATTTCTTGGAGCCTTTGGACATATTCTGTTGTAACCTATCAGGCTGAGCACGAAAATGACAAAGACAACCAACAGAGAGGCTGGCAAGTACCGGATTCGGCGACAAAACCCCGTTTTTGGCTCAATTTCCATACAAAACGTCGAAATTTGGGCCAAATGTGGCCAAATTCGAGGCTTTCACCGACTCCTCTTGCATCCCTTGGCCATATTTTGTTGTATCCTGTCAGGCTGAGCAAAAAAAGGCCCAAGGGCATCAAGCAATTCAGTGGTAAGTACCGAATTTTGCGACAAATGCACAGAAATGCTTAGAATTTGCTTGTAATGTCAATTCTGTGATTATTTCGTCAAATTGGAGCCTTTCACCGAGATTTCTTGGAGCCTTTGGACATATTCTGTTGTAACCTATCAGGCTGAGCACGAAAATGACAAAGACAACCAACAGAGAGGCTGGCAAGTACCGGATTCGGCGACAAAACCCCGTTTTTGGCTCAATTTCCATACAAAACGTCGAAATTTGGGCCAAATGTGGCCAAATTCGAGGCTTTCACCGACTCCTCTTGCATCCCTTGGCCATATTTTGTTGTATCCTGTCAGGCTGAGCAAAAAAAGGCCCAAGGGCATCAAGCAATTCAGTGGTAAGTACCGAATTTTGCGACAAATGCACAGAAATGCTTAGAATTTGCTTGTAATGTCAATTCTGTGATTATTTCGTCAAATTGGAGCCTTTCACCGAGATTTCTTGGAGCCTTTGGACATATTCTGTTGTAACCTATCAGGCTGAGCACGAAAATGACAAAGACAACCAACAGAGAGGCTGGCAAGTACCGGATTCGGCGACAAAACCCCGTTTTTGGCTCAATTTCCATACAAAACGTCGAAATTTGGGCCAAATGTGGCCAAATTCGAGGCTTTCACCGACTCCTCTTGCATCCCTTGGCCATATTTTGTTGTATCCTGTCAGGCTGAGCAAAAAAAGGCCCAAGGGCATCAAGCAATTCAGTGGTAAGTACCGAATTTTGCGACAAATGCACAGAAATGCTTAGAATTTGCTTGTAATGTCAATTCTGTGATTATTTCGTCAAATTGGAGCCTTTCACCGAGATTTCTTGGAGCCTTTGGACATATTCTGTTGTAACCTATCAGGCTGAGCACGAAAATGACAAAGACAACCAACAGAGAGGCTGGCAAGTACCGGATTCGGCGACAAAACCCCGTTTTTGGCTCAATTTCCATACAAAACGTCGAAATTTGGGCCAAATGTGGCCAAATTCGAGGCTTTCACCGACTCCTCTTGCATCCCTTGGCCATATTTTGTTGTATCCTGTCAGGCTGAGCAAAAAAAGGCCCAAGGGCATCAAGCAATTCAGTGGTAAGTACCGAATTTTGCGACAAATGCACAGAAATGCTTAGAATTTGCTTGTAATGTCAATTCTGTGATTATTTCGTCAAATTGGAGCCTTTCACCGAGATTTCTTGGAGCCTTTGGACATATTCTGTTGTAACCTATCAGGCTGAGCACGAAAATGACAAAGACAACCAACAGAGAGGCTGGCAAGTACCGGATTCGGCGACAAAACCCCGTTTTTGGCTCAATTTCCATACAAAACGTCGAAATTTGGGCCAAATGTGGCCAAATTCGAGGCTTTCACCGACTCCTCTTGCATCCCTTGGCCATATTTTGTTGTATCCTGTCAGGCTGAGCAAAAAAAGGCCCAAGGGCATCAAGCAATTCAGTGGTAAGTACCGAATTTTGCGACAAATGCACAGAAATGCTTAGAATTTGCTTGTAATGTCAATTCTGTGATTATTTCGTCAAATTGGAGCCTTTCACCGAGATTTCTTGGAGCCTTTGGACATATTCTGTTGTAACCTATCAGGCTGAGCACGAAAATGACAAAGACAACCAACAGAGAGGCTGGCAAGTACCGGATTCGGCGACAAAACCCCGTTTTTGGCTCAATTTCCATACAAAACGTCGAAATTTGGGCCAAATGTGGCCAAATTCGAGGCTTTCACCGACTCCTCTTGCATCCCTTGGCCATATTTTGTTGTATCCTGTCAGGCTGAGCAAAAAAAGGCCCAAGGGCATCAAGCAATTCAGTGGTAAGTACCGAATTTTGCGACAAATGCACAGAAATGCTTAGAATTTGCTTGTAATGTCAATTCTGTGATTATTTCGTCAAATTGGAGCCTTTCACCGAGATTTCTTGGAGCCTTTGGACATATTCTGTTGTAACCTATCAGGCTGAGCACGAAAATGACAAAGACAACCAACAGAGAGGCTGGCAAGTACCGGATTCGGCGACAAAACCCCGTTTTTGGCTCAATTTCCATACAAAACGTCGAAATTTGGGCCAAATGTGGCCAAATTCGAGGCTTTCACCGACTCCTCTTGCATCCCTTGGCCATATTTTGTTGTATCCTGTCAGGCTGAGCAAAAAAAGGCCCAAGGGCATCAAGCAATTCAGTGGTAAGTACCGAATTTTGCGACAAATGCACAGAAATGCTTAGAATTTGCTTGTAATGTCAATTCTGTGATTATTTCGTCAAATTGGAGCCTTTCACCGAGATTTCTTGGAGCCTTTGGACATATTCTGTTGTAACCTATCAGGCTGAGCACGAAAATGACAAAGACAACCAACAGAGAGGCTGGCAAGTACCGGATTCGGCGACAAAACCCCGTTTTTGGCTCAATTTCCATACAAAACGTCGAAATTTGGGCCAAATGTGGCCAAATTCGAGGCTTTCACCGACTCCTCTTGCATCCCTTGGCCATATTTTGTTGTATCCTGTCAGGCTGAGCAAAAAAAGGCCCAAGGGCATCAAGCAATTCAGTGGTAAGTACCGAATTTTGCGACAAATGCACAGAAATGCTTAGAATTTGCTTGTAATGTCAATTCTGTGATTATTTCGTCAAATTGGAGCCTTTCACCGAGATTTCTTGGAGCCTTTGGACATATTCTGTTGTAACCTATCAGGCTGAGCACGAAAATGACAAAGACAACCAACAGAGAGGCTGGCAAGTACCGGATTCGGCGACAAAACCCCGTTTTTGGCTCAATTTCCATACAAAACGTCGAAATTTGGGCCAAATGTGGCCAAATTCGAGGCTTTCACCGACTCCTCTTGCATCCCTTGGCCATATTTTGTTGTATCCTGTCAGGCTGAGCAAAAAAAGGCCCAAGGGCATCAAGCAATTCAGTGGTAAGTACCGAATTTTGCGACAAATGCACAGAAATGCTTAGAATTTGCTTGTAATGTCAATTCTGTGATTATTTCGTCAAATTGGAGCCTTTCACCGAGATTTCTTGGAGCCTTTGGACATATTCTGTTGTAACCTATCAGGCTGAGCACGAAAATGACAAAGACAACCAACAGAGAGGCTGGCAAGTACCGGATTCGGCGACAAAACCCCGTTTTTGGCTCAATTTCCATACAAAACGTCGAAATTTGGGCCAAATGTGGCCAAATTCGAGGCTTTCACCGACTCCTCTTGCATCCCTTGGCCATATTTTGTTGTATCCTGTCAGGCTGAGCAAAAAAAGGCCCAAGGGCATCAAGCAATTCAGTGGTAAGTACCGAATTTTGCGACAAATGCACAGAAATGCTTAGAATTTGCTTGTAATGTCAATTCTGTGATTATTTCGTCAAATTGGAGCCTTTCACCGAGATTTCTTGGAGCCTTTGGACATATTCTGTTGTAACCTATCAGGCTGAGCACGAAAATGACAAAGACAACCAACAGAGAGGCTGGCAAGTACCGGATTCGGCGACAAAACCCCGTTTTTGGCTCAATTTCCATACAAAACGTCGAAATTTGGGCCAAATGTGGCCAAATTCGAGGCTTTCACCGACTCCTCTTGCATCCCTTGGCCATATTTTGTTGTATCCTGTCAGGCTGAGCAAAAAAAGGCCCAAGGGCATCAAGCAATTCAGTGGTAAGTACCGAATTTTGCGACAAATGCACAGAAATGCTTAGAATTTGCTTGTAATGTCAATTCTGTGATTATTTCGTCAAATTGGAGCCTTTCACCGAGATTTCTTGGAGCCTTTGGACATATTCTGTTGTAACCTATCAGGCTGAGCACGAAAATGACAAAGACAACCAACAGAGAGGCTGGCAAGTACCGGATTCGGCGACAAAACCCCGTTTTTGGCTCAATTTCCATACAAAACGTCGAAATTTGGGCCAAATGTGGCCAAATTCGAGGCTTTCACCGACTCCTCTTGCATCCCTTGGCCATATTTTGTTGTATCCTGTCAGGCTGAGCAAAAAAAGGCCCAAGGGCATCAAGCAATTCAGTGGTAAGTACCGAATTTTGCGACAAATGCACAGAAATGCTTAGAATTTGCTTGTAATGTCAATTCTGTGATTATTTCGTCAAATTGGAGCCTTTCACCGAGATTTCTTGGAGCCTTTGGACATATTCTGTTGTAACCTATCAGGCTGAGCACGAAAATGACAAAGACAACCAACAGAGAGGCTGGCAAGTACCGGATTCGGCGACAAAACCCCGTTTTTGGCTCAATTTCCATACAAAACGTCGAAATTTGGGCCAAATGTGGCCAAATTCGAGGCTTTCACCGACTCCTCTTGCATCCCTTGGCCATATTTTGTTGTATCCTGTCAGGCTGAGCAAAAAAAGGCCCAAGGGCATCAAGCAATTCAGTGGTAAGTACCGAATTTTGCGACAAATGCACAGAAATGCTTAGAATTTGCTTGTAATGTCAATTCTGTGATTATTTCGTCAAATTGGAGCCTTTCACCGAGATTTCTTGGAGCCTTTGGACATATTCTGTTGTAACCTATCAGGCTGAGCACGAAAATGACAAAGACAACCAACAGAGAGGCTGGCAAGTACCGGATTCGGCGACAAAACCCCGTTTTTGGCTCAATTTCCATACAAAACGTCGAAATTTGGGCCAAATGTGGCCAAATTCGAGGCTTTCACCGACTCCTCTTGCATCCCTTGGCCATATTTTGTTGTATCCTGTCAGGCTGAGCAAAAAAAGGCCCAAGGGCATCAAGCAATTCAGTGGTAAGTACCGAATTTTGCGACAAATGCACAGAAATGCTTAGAATTTGCTTGTAATGTCAATTCTGTGATTATTTCGTCAAATTGGAGCCTTTCACCGAGATTTCTTGGAGCCTTTGGACATATTCTGTTGTAACCTATCAGGCTGAGCACGAAAATGACAAAGACAACCAACAGAGAGGCTGGCAAGTACCGGATTCGGCGACAAAACCCCGTTTTTGGCTCAATTTCCATACAAAACGTCGAAATTTGGGCCAAATGTGGCCAAATTCGAGGCTTTCACCGACTCCTCTTGCATCCCTTGGCCATATTTTGTTGTATCCTGTCAGGCTGAGCAAAAAAAGGCCCAAGGGCATCAAGCAATTCAGTGGTAAGTACCGAATTTTGCGACAAATGCACAGAAATGCTTAGAATTTGCTTGTAATGTCAATTCTGTGATTATTTCGTCAAATTGGAGCCTTTCACCGAGATTTCTTGGAGCCTTTGGACATATTCTGTTGTAACCTATCAGGCTGAGCACGAAAATGACAAAGACAACCAACAGAGAGGCTGGCAAGTACCGGATTCGGCGACAAAACCCCGTTTTTGGCTCAATTTCCATACAAAACGTCGAAATTTGGGCCAAATGTGGCCAAATTCGAGGCTTTCACCGACTCCTCTTGCATCCCTTGGCCATATTTTGTTGTATCCTGTCAGGCTGAGCAAAAAAAGGCCCAAGGGCATCAAGCAATTCAGTGGTAAGTACCGAATTTTGCGACAAATGCACAGAAATGCTTAGAATTTGCTTGTAATGTCAATTCTGTGATTATTTCGTCAAATTGGAGCCTTTCACCGAGATTTCTTGGAGCCTTTGGACATATTCTGTTGTAACCTATCAGGCTGAGCACGAAAATGACAAAGACAACCAACAGAGAGGCTGGCAAGTACCGGATTCGGCGACAAAACCCCGTTTTTGGCTCAATTTCCATACAAAACGTCGAAATTTGGGCCAAATGTGGCCAAATTCGAGGCTTTCACCGACTCCTCTTGCATCCCTTGGCCATATTTTGTTGTATCCTGTCAGGCTGAGCAAAAAAAGGCCCAAGGGCATCAAGCAATTCAGTGGTAAGTACCGAATTTTGCGACAAATGCACAGAAATGCTTAGAATTTGCTTGTAATGTCAATTCTGTGATTATTTCGTCAAATTGGAGCCTTTCACCGAGATTTCTTGGAGCCTTTGGACATATTCTGTTGTAACCTATCAGGCTGAGCACGAAAATGACAAAGACAACCAACAGAGAGGCTGGCAAGTACCGGATTCGGCGACAAAACCCCGTTTTTGGCTCAATTTCCATACAAAACGTCGAAATTTGGGCCAAATGTGGCCAAATTCGAGGCTTTCACCGACTCCTCTTGCATCCCTTGGCCATATTTTGTTGTATCCTGTCAGGCTGAGCAAAAAAAGGCCCAAGGGCATCAAGCAATTCAGTGGTAAGTACCGAATTTTGCGACAAATGCACAGAAATGCTTAGAATTTGCTTGTAATGTCAATTCTGTGATTATTTCGTCAAATTGGAGCCTTTCACCGAGATTTCTTGGAGCCTTTGGACATATTCTGTTGTAACCTATCAGGCTGAGCACGAAAATGACAAAGACAACCAACAGAGAGGCTGGCAAGTACCGGATTCGGTGACAAAACCCCGTTTTTGGCTCAATTTCCATACAAAACGTCGAAATTTGGGCCAAATGTGGCCAAATTCGAGGCTTTCACCGACTCCTCTTGCATCCCTTGGCCATATTTTGTTGTATCCTGTCAGGCTGAGCAAAAAAAGGCCCAAGGGCATCAAGCAATTCAGTGGTAAGTACCGAATTTTGCGACAAATGCACAGAAATGCTTAGAATTTGCTTGTAATGTCAATTCTGTGATTATTTCGTCAAATTGGAGCCTTTCACCGAGATTTCTTGGAGCCTTTGGACATATTCTGTTGTAACCTATCAGGCTGAGCACGAAAATGACAAAGACAACCAACAGAGAGGCTGGCAAGTACCGGATTCGGCGACAAAACCCCGTTTTTGGCTCAATTTCCATACAAAACGTCGAAATTTGGGCCAAATGTGGCCAAATTCGAGGCTTTCACCGACTCCTCTTGCATCCCTTGGCCATATTTTGTTGTATCCTGTCAGGCTGAGCAAAAAAAGGCCCAAGGGCATCAAGCAATTCAGTGGTAAGTACCGAATTTTGCGACAAATGCACAGAAATGCTTAGAATTTGCTTGTAATGTCAATTCTGTGATTATTTCGTCAAATTGGAGCCTTTCACCGAGATTTCTTGGAGCCTTTGGACATATTCTGTTGTAACCTATCAGGCTGAGCACGAAAATGACAAAGACAACCAACAGAGAGGCTGGCAAGTACCGGATTCGGCGACAAAACCCCGTTTTTGGCTCAATTTCCATACAAAACGTCGAAATTTGGGCCAAATGTGGCCAAATTCGAGGCTTTCACCGACTCCTCTTGCATCCCTTGGCCATATTTTGTTGTATCCTGTCAGGCTGAGCAAAAAAAGGCCCAAGGGCATCAAGCAATTCAGTGGTAAGTACCGAATTTTGCGACAAATGCACAGAAATGCTTAGAATTTGCTTGTAATGTCAATTCTGTGATTATTTCGTCAAATTGGAGCCTTTCACCGAGATTTCTTGGAGCCTTTGGACATATTCTGTTGTAACCTATCAGGCTGAGCACGAAAATGACAAAGACAACCAACAGAGAGGCTGGCAAGTACCGGATTCGGCGACAAAACCCCGTTTTTGGCTCAATTTCCATACAAAACGTCGAAATTTGGGCCAAATGTGGCCAAATTCGAGGCTTTCACCGACTCCTCTTGCATCCCTTGGCCATATTTTGTTGTATCCTGTCAGGCTGAGCAAAAAAAGGCCCAAGGGCATCAAGCAATTCAGTGGTAAGTACCGAATTTTGCGACAAATGCACAGAAATGCTTAGAATTTGCTTGTAATGTCAATTCTGTGATTATTTCGTCAAATTGGAGCCTTTCACCGAGATTTCTTGGAGCCTTTGGACATATTCTGTTGTAACCTATCAGGCTGAGCACGAAAATGACAAAGACAACCAACAGAGAGGCTGGCAAGTACCGGATTCGGCGACAAAACCCCGTTTTTGGCTCAATTTCCATACAAAACGTCGAAATTTGGGCCAAATGTGGCCAAATTCGAGGCTTTCACCGACTCCTCTTGCATCCCTTGGCCATATTTTGTTGTATCCTGTCAGGCTGAGCAAAAAAAGGCCCAAGGGCATCAAGCAATTCAGTGGTAAGTACCGAATTTTGCGACAAATGCACAGAAATGCTTAGAATTTGCTTGTAATGTCAATTCTGTGATTATTTCGTCAAATTGGAGCCTTTCACCGAGATTTCTTGGAGCCTTTGGACATATTCTGTTGTAACCTATCAGGCTGAGCACGAAAATGACAAAGACAACCAACAGAGAGGCTGGCAAGTACCGGATTCGGCGACAAAACCCCGTTTTTGGCTCAATTTCCATACAAAACGTCGAAATTTGGGCCAAATGTGGCCAAATTCGAGGCTTTCACCGACTCCTCTTGCATCCCTTGGCCATATTTTGTTGTATCCTGTCAGGCTGAGCAAAAAAAGGCCCAAGGGCATCAAGCAATTCAGTGGTAAGTACCGAATTTTGCGACAAATGCACAGAAATGCTTAGAATTTGCTTGTAATGTCAATTCTGTGATTATTTCGTCAAATTGGAGCCTTTCACCGAGATTTCTTGGAGCCTTTGGACATATTCTGTTGTAACCTATCAGGCTGAGCACGAAAATGACAAAGACAACCAACAGAGAGGCTGGCAAGTACCGGATTCGGCGACAAAACCCCGTTTTTGGCTCAATTTCCATACAAAACGTCGAAATTTGGGCCAAATGTGGCCAAATTCGAGGCTTTCACCGACTCCTCTTGCATCCCTTGGCCATATTTTGTTGTATCCTGTCAGGCTGAGCAAAAAAAGGCCCAAGGGCATCAAGCAATTCAGTGGTAAGTACCGAATTTTGCGACAAATGCACAGAAATGCTTAGAATTTGCTTGTAATGTCAATTCTGTGATTATTTCGTCAAATTGGAGCCTTTCACCGAGATTTCTTGGAGCCTTTGGACATATTCTGTTGTAACCTATCAGGCTGAGCACGAAAATGACAAAGACAACCAACAGAGAGGCTGGCAAGTACCGGATTCGGCGACAAAACCCCGTTTTTGGCTCAATTTCCATACAAAACGTCGAAATTTGGGCCAAATGTGGCCAAATTCGAGGCTTTCACCGACTCCTCTTGCATCCCTTGGCCATATTTTGTTGTATCCTGTCAGGCTGAGCAAAAAAAGGCCCAAGGGCATCAAGCAATTCAGTGGTAAGTACCGAATTTTGCGACAAATGCACAGAAATGCTTAGAATTTGCTTGTAATGTCAATTCTGTGATTATTTCGTCAAATTGGAGCCTTTCACCGAGATTTCTTGGAGCCTTTGGACATATTCTGTTGTAACCTATCAGGCTGAGCACGAAAATGACAAAGACAACCAACAGAGAGGCTGGCAAGTACCGGATTCGGCGACAAAACCCCGTTTTTGGCTCAATTTCCATACAAAACGTCGAAATTTGGGCCAAATGTGGCCAAATTCGAGGCTTTCACCGACTCCTCTTGCATCCCTTGGCCATATTTTGTTGTATCCTGTCAGGCTGAGCAAAAAAAGGCCCAAGGGCATCAAGCAATTCAGTGGTAAGTACCGAATTTTGCGACAAATGCACAGAAATGCTTAGAATTTGCTTGTAATGTCAATTCTGTGATTATTTCGTCAAATTGGAGCCTTTCACCGAGATTTCTTGGAGCCTTTGGACATATTCTGTTGTAACCTATCAGGCTGAGCACGAAAATGACAAAGACAACCAACAGAGAGGCTGGCAAGTACCGGATTCGGCGACAAAACCCCGTTTTTGGCTCAATTTCCATACAAAACGTCGAAATTTGGGCCAAATGTGGCCAAATTCGAGGCTTTCACCGACTCCTCTTGCATCCCTTGGCCATATTTTGTTGTATCCTGTCAGGCTGAGCAAAAAAAGGCCCAAGGGCATCAAGCAATTCAGTGGTAAGTACCGAATTTTGCGACAAATGCACAGAAATGCTTAGAATTTGCTTGTAATGTCAATTCTGTGATTATTTCGTCAAATTGGAGCCTTTCACCGAGATTTCTTGGAGCCTTTGGACATATTCTGTTGTAACCTATCAGGCTGAGCACGAAAATGACAAAGACAACCAACAGAGAGGCTGGCAAGTACCGGATTCGGCGACAAAACCCCGTTTTTGGCTCAATTTCCATACAAAACGTCGAAATTTGGGCCAAATGTGGCCAAATTCGAGGCTTTCACCGACTCCTCTTGCATCCCTTGGCCATATTTTGTTGTATCCTGTCAGGCTGAGCAAAAAAAGGCCCAAGGGCATCAAGCAATTCAGTGGTAAGTACCGAATTTTGCGACAAATGCACAGAAATGCTTAGAATTTGCTTGTAATGTCAATTCTGTGATTATTTCGTCAAATTGGAGCCTTTCACCGAGATTTCTTGGAGCCTTTGGACATATTCTGTTGTAACCTATCAGGCTGAGCACGAAAATGACAAAGACAACCAACAGAGAGGCTGGCAAGTACCGGATTCGGCGACAAAACCCCGTTTTTGGCTCAATTTCCATACAAAACGTCGAAATTTGGGCCAAATGTGGCCAAATTCGAGGCTTTCACCGACTCCTCTTGCATCCCTTGGCCATATTTTGTTGTATCCTGTCAGGCTGAGCAAAAAAAGGCCCAAGGGCATCAAGCAATTCAGTGGTAAGTACCGAATTTTGCGACAAATGCACAGAAATGCTTAGAATTTGCTTGTAATGTCAATTCTGTGATTATTTCGTCAAATTGGAGCCTTTCACCGAGATTTCTTGGAGCCTTTGGACATATTCTGTTGTAACCTATCAGGCTGAGCACGAAAATGACAAAGACAACCAACAGAGAGGCTGGCAAGTACCGGATTCGGCGACAAAACCCCGTTTTTGGCTCAATTTCCATACAAAACGTCGAAATTTGGGCCAAATGTGGCCAAATTCGAGGCTTTCACCGACTCCTCTTGCATCCCTTGGCCATATTTTGTTGTATCCTGTCAGGCTGAGCAAAAAAAGGCCCAAGGGCATCAAGCAATTCAGTGGTAAGTACCGAATTTTGCGACAAATGCACAGAAATGCTTAGAATTTGCTTGTAATGTCAATTCTGTGATTATTTCGTCAAATTGGAGCCTTTCACCGAGATTTCTTGGAGCCTTTGGACATATTCTGTTGTAACCTATCAGGCTGAGCACGAAAATGACAAAGACAACCAACAGAGAGGCTGGCAAGTACCGGATTCGGCGACAAAACCCCGTTTTTGGCTCAATTTCCATACAAAACGTCGAAATTTGGGCCAAATGTGGCCAAATTCGAGGCTTTCACCGACTCCTCTTGCATCCCTTGGCCATATTTTGTTGTATCCTGTCAGGCTGAGCAAAAAAAGGCCCAAGGGCATCAAGCAATTCAGTGGTAAGTACCGAATTTTGCGACAAATGCACAGAAATGCTTAGAATTTGCTTGTAATGTCAATTCTGTGATTATTTCGTCAAATTGGAGCCTTTCACCGAGATTTCTTGGAGCCTTTGGACATATTCTGTTGTAACCTATCAGGCTGAGCACGAAAATGACAAAGACAACCAACAGAGAGGCTGGCAAGTACCGGATTCGGCGACAAAACCCCGTTTTTGGCTCAATTTCCATACAAAACGTCGAAATTTGGGCCAAATGTGGCCAAATTCGAGGCTTTCACCGACTCCTCTTGCATCCCTTGGCCATATTTTGTTGTATCCTGTCAGGCTGAGCAAAAAAAGGCCCAAGGGCATCAAGCAATTCAGTGGTAAGTACCGAATTTTGCGACAAATGCACAGAAATGCTTAGAATTTGCTTGTAATGTCAATTCTGTGATTATTTCGTCAAATTGGAGCCTTTCACCGAGATTTCTTGGAGCCTTTGGACATATTCTGTTGTAACCTATCAGGCTGAGCACGAAAATGACAAAGACAACCAACAGAGAGGCTGGCAAGTACCGGATTCGGCGACAAAACCCCGTTTTTGGCTCAATTTCCATACAAAACGTCGAAATTTGGGCCAAATGTGGCCAAATTCGAGGCTTTCACCGACTCCTCTTGCATCCCTTGGCCATATTTTGTTGTATCCTGTCAGGCTGAGCAAAAAAAGGCCCAAGGGCATCAAGCAATTCAGTGGTAAGTACCGAATTTTGCGACAAATGCACAGAAATGCTTAGAATTTGCTTGTAATGTCAATTCTGTGATTATTTCGTCAAATTGGAGCCTTTCACCGAGATTTCTTGGAGCCTTTGGACATATTCTGTTGTAACCTATCAGGCTGAGCACGAAAATGACAAAGACAACCAACAGAGAGGCTGGCAAGTACCGGATTCGGCGACAAAACCCCGTTTTTGGCTCAATTTCCATACAAAACGTCGAAATTTGGGCCAAATGTGGCCAAATTCGAGGCTTTCACCGACTCCTCTTGCATCCCTTGGCCATATTTTGTTGTATCCTGTCAGGCTGAGCAAAAAAAGGCCCAAGGGCATCAAGCAATTCAGTGGTAAGTACCGAATTTTGCGACAAATGCACAGAAATGCTTAGAATTTGCTTGTAATGTCAATTCTGTGATTATTTCGTCAAATTGGAGCCTTTCACCGAGATTTCTTGGAGCCTTTGGACATATTCTGTTGTAACCTATCAGGCTGAGCACGAAAATGACAAAGACAACCAACAGAGAGGCTGGCAAGTACCGGATTCGGCGACAAAACCCCGTTTTTGGCTCAATTTCCATACAAAACGTCGAAATTTGGGCCAAATGTGGCCAAATTCGAGGCTTTCACCGACTCCTCTTGCATCCCTTGGCCATATTTTGTTGTATCCTGTCAGGCTGAGCAAAAAAAGGCCCAAGGGCATCAAGCAATTCAGTGGTAAGTACCGAATTTTGCGACAAATGCACAGAAATGCTTAGAATTTGCTTGTAATGTCAATTCTGTGATTATTTCGTCAAATTGGAGCCTTTCACCGAGATTTCTTGGAGCCTTTGGACATATTCTGTTGTAACCTATCAGGCTGAGCACGAAAATGACAAAGACAACCAACAGAGAGGCTGGCAAGTACCGGATTCGGCGACAAAACCCCGTTTTTGGCTCAATTTCCATACAAAACGTCGAAATTTGGGCCAAATGTGGCCAAATTCGAGGCTTTCACCGACTCCTCTTGCATCCCTTGGCCATATTTTGTTGTATCCTGTCAGGCTGAGCAAAAAAAGGCCCAAGGGCATCAAGCAATTCAGTGGTAAGTACCGAATTTTGCGACAAATGCACAGAAATGCTTAGAATTTGCTTGTAATGTCAATTCTGTGATTATTTCGTCAAATTGGAGCCTTTCACCGAGATTTCTTGGAGCCTTTGGACATATTCTGTTGTAACCTATCAGGCTGAGCACGAAAATGACAAAGACAACCAACAGAGAGGCTGGCAAGTACCGGATTCGGCGACAAAACCCCGTTTTTGGCTCAATTTCCATACAAAACGTCGAAATTTGGGCCAAATGTGGCCAAATTCGAGGCTTTCACCGACTCCTCTTGCATCCCTTGGCCATATTTTGTTGTATCCTGTCAGGCTGAGCAAAAAAAGGCCCAAGGGCATCAAGCAATTCAGTGGTAAGTACCGAATTTTGCGACAAATGCACAGAAATGCTTAGAATTTGCTTGTAATGTCAATTCTGTGATTATTTCGTCAAATTGGAGCCTTTCACCGAGATTTCTTGGAGCCTTTGGACATATTCTGTTGTAACCTATCAGGCTGAGCACGAAAATGACAAAGACAACCAACAGAGAGGCTGGCAAGTACCGGATTCGGCGACAAAACCCCGTTTTTGGCTCAATTTCCATACAAAACGTCGAAATTTGGGCCAAATGTGGCCAAATTCGAGGCTTTCACCGACTCCTCTTGCATCCCTTGGCCATATTTTGTTGTATCCTGTCAGGCTGAGCAAAAAAAGGCCCAAGGGCATCAAGCAATTCAGTGGTAAGTACCGAATTTTGCGACAAATGCACAGAAATGCTTAGAATTTGCTTGTAATGTCAATTCTGTGATTATTTCGTCAAATTGGAGCCTTTCACCGAGATTTCTTGGAGCCTTTGGACATATTCTGTTGTAACCTATCAGGCTGAGCACGAAAATGACAAAGACAACCAACAGAGAGGCTGGCAAGTACCGG
Source organism: Hydra viridissima (assembly GCF_058129835.1). Taxonomy (NCBI): domain Eukaryota; kingdom Metazoa; phylum Cnidaria; class Hydrozoa; order Anthoathecata; family Hydridae; genus Hydra; species Hydra viridissima. The sequence continues at coordinate 26,597 of NW_028324330.1, forward strand.
ATTCGGCGACAAAACCCCGTTTTTGGCTCAATTTCCATACAAAACGTCGAAATTTGGGCCAAATGTGGCCAAATTCGAGGCTTTCACCGACTCCTCTTGCATCCCTTGGCCATATTTTGTTGTATCCTGTCAGGCTGAGCAAAAAAAGGCCCAAGGGCATCAAGCAATTCAGTGGTAAGTACCGAATTTTGCGACAAATGCACAGAAATGCTTAGAATTTGCTTGTAATGTCAATTCTGTGATTATTTCGTCAAATTGGAGCCTTTCACCGAGATTTCTTGGAGCCTTTGGACATATTCTGTTGTAACCTATCAGGCTGAGCACGAAAATGACAAAGACAACCAACAGAGAGGCTGGCAAGTACCGGATTCGGCGACAAAACCCCGTTTTTGGCTCAATTTCCATACAAAACGTCGAAATTTGGGCCAAATGTGGCCAAATTCGAGGCTTTCACCGACTCCTCTTGCATCCCTTGGCCATATTTTGTTGTATCCTGTCAGGCTGAGCAAAAAAAGGCCCAAGGGCATCAAGCAATTCAGTGGTAAGTACCGAATTTTGCGACAAATGCACAGAAATGCTTAGAATTTGCTTGTAATGTCAATTCTGTGATTATTTCGTCAAATTGGAGCCTTTCACCGAGATTTCTTGGAGCCTTTGGACATATTCTGTTGTAACCTATCAGGCTGAGCACGAAAATGACAAAGACAACCAACAGAGAGGCTGGCAAGTACCGGATTCGGCGACAAAACCCCGTTTTTGGCTCAATTTCCATACAAAACGTCGAAATTTGGGCCAAATGTGGCCAAATTCGAGGCTTTCACCGACTCCTCTTGCATCCCTTGGCCATATTTTGTTGTATCCTGTCAGGCTGAGCAAAAAAAGGCCCAAGGGCATCAAGCAATTCAGTGGTAAGTACCGAATTTTGCGACAAATGCACAGAAATGCTTAGAATTTGCTTGTAATGTCAATTCTGTGATTATTTCGTCAAATTGGAGCCTTTCACCGAGATTTCTTGGAGCCTTTGGACATATTCTGTTGTAACCTATCAGGCTGAGCACGAAAATGACAAAGACAACCAACAGAGAGGCTGGCAAGTACCGGATTCGGCGACAAAACCCCGTTTTTGGCTCAATTTCCATACAAAACGTCGAAATTTGGGCCAAATGTGGCCAAATTCGAGGCTTTCACCGACTCCTCTTGCATCCCTTGGCCATATTTTGTTGTATCCTGTCAGGCTGAGCAAAAAAAGGCCCAAGGGCATCAAGCAATTCAGTGGTAAGTACCGAATTTTGCGACAAATGCACAGAAATGCTTAGAATTTGCTTGTAATGTCAATTCTGTGATTATTTCGTCAAATTGGAGCCTTTCACCGAGATTTCTTGGAGCCTTTGGACATATTCTGTTGTAACCTATCAGGCTGAGCACGAAAATGACAAAGACAACCAACAGAGAGGCTGGCAAGTACCGGATTCGGCGACAAAACCCCGTTTTTGGCTCAATTTCCATACAAAACGTCGAAATTTGGGCCAAATGTGGCCAAATTCGAGGCTTTCACCGACTCCTCTTGCATCCCTTGGCCATATTTTGTTGTATCCTGTCAGGCTGAGCAAAAAAAGGCCCAAGGGCATCAAGCAATTCAGTGGTAAGTACCGAATTTTGCGACAAATGCACAGAAATGCTTAGAATTTGCTTGTAATGTCAATTCTGTGATTATTTCGTCAAATTGGAGCCTTTCACCGAGATTTCTTGGAGCCTTTGGACATATTCTGTTGTAACCTATCAGGCTGAGCACGAAAATGACAAAGACAACCAACAGAGAGGCTGGCAAGTACCGGATTCGGCGACAAAACCCCGTTTTTGGCTCAATTTCCATACAAAACGTCGAAATTTGGGCCAAATGTGGCCAAATTCGAGGCTTTCACCGACTCCTCTTGCATCCCTTGGCCATATTTTGTTGTATCCTGTCAGGCTGAGCAAAAAAAGGCCCAAGGGCATCAAGCAATTCAGTGGTAAGTACCGAATTTTGCGACAAATGCACAGAAATGCTTAGAATTTGCTTGTAATGTCAATTCTGTGATTATTTCGTCAAATTGGAGCCTTTCACCGAGATTTCTTGGAGCCTTTGGACATATTCTGTTGTAACCTATCAGGCTGAGCACGAAAATGACAAAGACAACCAACAGAGAGGCTGGCAAGTACCGGATTCGGCGACAAAACCCCGTTTTTGGCTCAATTTCCATACAAAACGTCGAAATTTGGGCCAAATGTGGCCAAATTCGAGGCTTTCACCGACTCCTCTTGCATCCCTTGGCCATATTTTGTTGTATCCTGTCAGGCTGAGCAAAAAAAGGCCCAAGGGCATCAAGCAATTCAGTGGTAAGTACCGAATTTTGCGACAAATGCACAGAAATGCTTAGAATTTGCTTGTAATGTCAATTCTGTGATTATTTCGTCAAATTGGAGCCTTTCACCGAGATTTCTTGGAGCCTTTGGACATATTCTGTTGTAACCTATCAGGCTGAGCACGAAAATGACAAAGACAACCAACAGAGAGGCTGGCAAGTACCGGATTCGGCGACAAAACCCCGTTTTTGGCTCAATTTCCATACAAAACGTCGAAATTTGGGCCAAATGTGGCCAAATTCGAGGCTTTCACCGACTCCTCTTGCATCCCTTGGCCATATTTTGTTGTATCCTGTCAGGCTGAGCAAAAAAAGGCCCAAGGGCATCAAGCAATTCAGTGGTAAGTACCGAATTTTGCGACAAATGCACAGAAATGCTTAGAATTTGCTTGTAATGTCAATTCTGTGATTATTTCGTCAAATTGGAGCCTTTCACCGAGATTTCTTGGAGCCTTTGGACATATTCTGTTGTAACCTATCAGGCTGAGCACGAAAATGACAAAGACAACCAACAGAGAGGCTGGCAAGTACCGGATTCGGCGACAAAACCCCGTTTTTGGCTCAATTTCCATACAAAACGTCGAAATTTGGGCCAAATGTGGCCAAATTCGAGGCTTTCACCGACTCCTCTTGCATCCCTTGGCCATATTTTGTTGTATCCTGTCAGGCTGAGCAAAAAAAGGCCCAAGGGCATCAAGCAATTCAGTGGTAAGTACCGAATTTTGCGACAAATGCACAGAAATGCTTAGAATTTGCTTGTAATGTCAATTCTGTGATTATTTCGTCAAATTGGAGCCTTTCACCGAGATTTCTTGGAGCCTTTGGACATATTCTGTTGTAACCTATCAGGCTGAGCACGAAAATGACAAAGACAACCAACAGAGAGGCTGGCAAGTACCGGATTCGGCGACAAAACCCCGTTTTTGGCTCAATTTCCATACAAAACGTCGAAATTTGGGCCAAATGTGGCCAAATTCGAGGCTTTCACCGACTCCTCTTGCATCCCTTGGCCATATTTTGTTGTATCCTGTCAGGCTGAGCAAAAAAAGGCCCAAGGGCATCAAGCAATTCAGTGGTAAGTACCGAATTTTGCGACAAATGCACAGAAATGCTTAGAATTTGCTTGTAATGTCAATTCTGTGATTATTTCGTCAAATTGGAGCCTTTCACCGAGATTTCTTGGAGCCTTTGGACATATTCTGTTGTAACCTATCAGGCTGAGCACGAAAATGACAAAGACAACCAACAGAGAGGCTGGCAAGTACCGGATTCGGCGACAAAACCCCGTTTTTGGCTCAATTTCCATACAAAACGTCGAAATTTGGCCAAATGTGGCCAAATTCGAGGCTTTCACCGACTCCTCTTGCATCCCTTGGCCATATTTTGTTGTATCCTGTCAGGCTGAGCAAAAAAAGGCCAAGGGCATCAAGCAATTCAGTGGTAAGTACCGAATTTTGCGACAAATGCACAGAAATGCTTAGAATTTGCTTGTAATGTCAATTCTGTGATTATTTCGTCAAATTGGAGCCTTTCACCGAGATTTCTTGGAGCCTTTGGACATATTCTGTTGTAACCTATCAGGCTGAGCACGAAAATGACAAAGACAACCAACAGAGAGGCTGGCAAGTACCGGATTCGGCGACAAAACCCCGTTTTTGGCTCAATTTCCATACAAAACGTCGAAATTTGGGCAAATGTGGCCAAATTCGAGGCTTTCACCGACTCCTCTTGCATCCCTTGGCCATATTTTGTTGTATCCTGTCAGGCTGAGCAAAAAAAGGCCCAAGGGCATCAAGCAATTCAGTGGTAAGTACCGAATTTTGCGACAAATGCACAGAAATGCTTAGAATTTGCTTGTAATGTCAATTCTGTGATTATTTCGTCAAATTGGAGCCTTTCACCGAGATTTCTTGGAGCCTTTGGACATATTCTGTTGTAACCTATCAGGCTGAGCACGAAAATGACAAAGACAACCAACAGAGAGGCTGGCAAGTACCGGATTCGGCGACAAAACCCCGTTTTTGGCTCAATTTCCATACAAAACGTCGAAATTTGGGCCAAATGTGGCCAAATTCGAGGCTTTCACCGACTCCTCTTGCATCCCTTGGCCATATTTTGTTGTATCCTGTCAGGCTGAGCAAAAAAAGGCCCAAGGGCATCAAGCAATTCAGTGGTAAGTACCGAATTTTGCGACAAATGCACAGAAATGCTTAGAATTTGCTTGTAATGTCAATTCTGTGATTATTTCGTCAAATTGGAGAGAGAGATTTCACCGAGATTTCTTGGAGCCTTTGGACATATTCTGTTGTAACCTATCAGGCTGAGCACGAAATGACAAAGACAACCAACAGAGAGGCTGGCAAGTACCGGATTTGGCGACAAAACCCCGTTTTTGGCTCAATTTCCATACAAAACGTCGAAATTTGGGCCAAATGTGGCCAAATTCGAGGCTTTCACCGACTCCTCTTGCATCCCTTGGCCATATTTTGTTGTATCCTGTCAGGCTGAGCAAAAAAAGGCCCAAGGGCATCAAGCAATTCAGTGGTAAGTACCGAATTTTGCGACAAATGCACAGAAATGCTTAGAATTTGCTTGTAATGTCAATTCTGTGATTATTTCGTCAAATTGGAGCCTTTCACCGAGATTTCTTGGAGCCTTTGGACATATTCTGTTGTAACCTATCAGGCTGAGCACGAAAATGACAAAGACAACCAACAGAGAGGCTGGCAAGTACCGGATTCGGCGACAAAACCCCGTTTTTGGCTCAATTTCCATACAAAACGTCGAAATTTGGGCCAAATGTGGCCAAATTCGAGGCTTTCACCGACTCCTCTTGCATCCCTTGGCCATATTTTGTTGTATCCTGTCAGGCTGAGCAAAAAAAGGCCCAAGGGCATCAAGCAATTCAGTGGTAAGTACCGAATTTTGCGACAAATGCACAGAAATGCTTAGAATTTGCTTGTAATGTCAATTCTGTGATTATTTCGTCAAATTGGAGCCTTTCACCGAGATTTCTTGGAGCCTTTGGACATATTCTGTTGTAACCTATCAGGCTGAGCACGAAAATGACAAAGACAACCAACAGAGAGGCTGGCAAGTACCGGATTCGGCGACAAAACCCCGTTTTTGGCTCAATTTCCATACAAAACGTCGAAATTTGGGCCAAATGTGGCCAAATTCGAGGCTTTCACCGACTCCTCTTGCATCCCTTGGCCATATTTTGTTGTATCCTGTCAGGCTGAGCAAAAAAAGGCCCAAGGGCATCAAGCAATTCAGTGGTAAGTACCGAATTTTGCGACAAATGCACAGAAATGCTTAGAATTTGCTTGTAATGTCAATTCTGTGATTATTTCGTCAAATTGGAGCCTTTCACCGAGATTTCTTGGAGCCTTTGGACATATTCTGTTGTAACCTATCAGGCTGAGCACGAAAATGACAAAGACAACCAACAGAGAGGCTGGCAAGTACCGGATTCGGCGACAAAACCCCGTTTTTGGCTCAATTTCCATACAAAACGTCGAAATTTGGGCCAAATGTGGCCAAATTCGAGGCTTTCACCGACTCCTCTTGCATCCCTTGGCCATATTTTGTTGTATCCTGTCAGGCTGAGCAAAAAAAGGCCCAAGGGCATCAAGCAATTCAGTGGTAAGTACCGAATTTTGCGACAAATGCACAGAAATGCTTAGAATTTGCTTGTAATGTCAATTCTGTGATTATTTCGTCAAATTGGAGCCTTTCACCGAGATTTCTTGGAGCCTTTGGACATATTCTGTTGTAACCTATCAGGCTGAGCACGAAAATGACAAAGACAACCAACAGAGAGGCTGGCAAGTACCGGATTCGGCGACAAAACCCCGTTTTTGGCTCAATTTCCATACAAAACGTCGAAATTTGGGCCAAATGTGGCCAAATTCGAGGCTTTCACCGACTCCTCTTGCATCCCTTGGCCATATTTTGTTGTATCCTGTCAGGCTGAGCAAAAAAAGGCCCAAGGGCATCAAGCAATTCAGTGGTAAGTACCGAATTTTGCGACAAATGCACAGAAATGCTTAGAATTTGCTTGTAATGTCAATTCTGTGATTATTTCGTCAAATTGGAGCCTTTCACCGAGATTTCTTGGAGCCTTTGGACATATTCTGTTGTAACCTATCAGGCTGAGCACGAAAATGACAAAGACAACCAACAGAGAGGCTGGCAAGTACCGGATTCGGCGACAAAACCCCGTTTTTGGCTCAATTTCCATACAAAACGTCGAAATTTGGGCCAAATGTGGCCAAATTCGAGGCTTTCACCGACTCCTCTTGCATCCCTTGGCCATATTTTGTTGTATCCTGTCAGGCTGAGCAAAAAAAGGCCCAAGGGCATCAAGCAATTCAGTGGTAAGTACCGAATTTTGCGACAAATGCACAGAAATGCTTAGAATTTGCTTGTAATGTCAATTCTGTGATTATTTCGTCAAATTGGAGCCTTTCACCGAGATTTCTTGGAGCCTTTGGACATATTCTGTTGTAACCTATCAGGCTGAGCACGAAAATGACAAAGACAACCAACAGAGAGGCTGGCAAGTACCGGATTCGGCGACAAAACCCCGTTTTTGGCTCAATTTCCATACAAAACGTCGAAATTTGGGCCAAATGTGGCCAAATTCGAGGCTTTCACCGACTCCTCTTGCATCCCTTGGCCATATTTTGTTGTATCCTGTCAGGCTGAGCAAAAAAAGGCCCAAGGGCATCAAGCAATTCAGTGGTAAGTACCGAATTTTGCGACAAATGCACAGAAATGCTTAGAATTTGCTTGTAATGTCAATTCTGTGATTATTTCGTCAAATTGGAGCCTTTCACCGAGATTTCTTGGAGCCTTTGGACATATTCTGTTGTAACCTATCAGGCTGAGCACGAAAATGACAAAGACAACCAACAGAGAGGCTGGCAAGTACCGGATTCGGCGACAAAACCCCGTTTTTGGCTCAATTTCCATACAAAACGTCGAAATTTGGGCCAAATGTGGCCAAATTCGAGGCTTTCACCGACTCCTCTTGCATCCCTTGGCCATATTTTGTTGTATCCTGTCAGGCTGAGCAAAAAAAGGCCCAAGGGCATCAAGCAATTCAGTGGTAAGTACCGAATTTTGCGACAAATGCACAGAAATGCTTAGAATTTGCTTGTAATGTCAATTCTGTGATTATTTCGTCAAATTGGAGCCTTTCACCGAGATTTCTTGGAGCCTTTGGACATATTCTGTTGTAACCTATCAGGCTGAGCACGAAAATGACAAAGACAACCAACAGAGAGGCTGGCAAGTACCGGATTCGGCGACAAAACCCCGTTTTTGGCTCAATTTCCATACAAAACGTCGAAATTTGGGCCAAATGTGGCCAAATTCGAGGCTTTCACCGACTCCTCTTGCATCCCTTGGCCATATTTTGTTGTATCCTGTCAGGCTGAGCAAAAAAAGGCCCAAGGGCATCAAGCAATTCAGTGGTAAGTACCGAATTTTGCGACAAATGCACAGAAATGCTTAGAATTTGCTTGTAATGTCAATTCTGTGATTATTTCGTCAAATTGGAGCCTTTCACCGAGATTTCTTGGAGCCTTTGGACATATTCTGTTGTAACCTATCAGGCTGAGCACGAAAATGACAAAGACAACCAACAGAGAGGCTGGCAAGTACCGGATTCGGCGACAAAACCCCGTTTTTGGCTCAATTTCCATACAAAACGTCGAAATTTGGGCCAAATGTGGCCAAATTCGAGGCTTTCACCGACTCCTCTTGCATCCCTTGGCCATATTTTGTTGTATCCTGTCAGGCTGAGCAAAAAAAGGCCCAAGGGCATCAAGCAATTCAGTGGTAAGTACCGAATTTTGCGACAAATGCACAGAAATGCTTAGAATTTGCTTGTAATGTCAATTCTGTGATTATTTCGTCAAATTGGAGCCTTTCACCGAGATTTCTTGGAGCCTTTGGACATATTCTGTTGTAACCTATCAGGCTGAGCACGAAAATGACAAAGACAACCAACAGAGAGGCTGGCAAGTACCGGATTCGGCGACAAAACCCCGTTTTTGGCTCAATTTCCATACAAAACGTCGAAATTTGGGCCAAATGTGGCCAAATTCGAGGCTTTCACCGACTCCTCTTGCATCCCTTGGCCATATTTTGTTGTATCCTGTCAGGCTGAGCAAAAAAAGGCCCAAGGGCATCAAGCAATTCAGTGGTAAGTACCGAATTTTGCGACAAATGCACAGAAATGCTTAGAATTTGCTTGTAATGTCAATTCTGTGATTATTTCGTCAAATTGGAGCCTTTCACCGAGATTTCTTGGAGCCTTTGGACATATTCTGTTGTAACCTATCAGGCTGAGCACGAAAATGACAAAGACAACCAACAGAGAGGCTGGCAAGTACCGGATTCGGCGACAAAACCCCGTTTTTGGCTCAATTTCCATACAAAACGTCGAAATTTGGGCCAAATGTGGCCAAATTCGAGGCTTTCACCGACTCCTCTTGCATCCCTTGGCCATATTTTGTTGTATCCTGTCAGGCTGAGCAAAAAAAGGCCCAAGGGCATCAAGCAATTCAGTGGTAAGTACCGAATTTTGCGACAAATGCACAGAAATGCTTAGAATTTGCTTGTAATGTCAATTCTGTGATTATTTCGTCAAATTGGAGCCTTTCACCGAGATTTCTTGGAGCCTTTGGACATATTCTGTTGTAACCTATCAGGCTGAGCACGAAAATGACAAAGACAACCAACAGAGAGGCTGGCAAGTACCGGATTCGGCGACAAAACCCCGTTTTTGGCTCAATTTCCATACAAAACGTCGAAATTTGGGCCAAATGTGGCCAAATTCGAGGCTTTCACCGACTCCTCTTGCATCCCTTGGCCATATTTTGTTGTATCCTGTCAGGCTGAGCAAAAAAAGGCCCAAGGGCATCAAGCAATTCAGTGGTAAGTACCGAATTTTGCGACAAATGCACAGAAATGCTTAGAATTTGCTTGTAATGTCAATTCTGTGATTATTTCGTCAAATTGGAGCCTTTCACCGAGATTTCTTGGAGCCTTTGGACATATTCTGTTGTAACCTATCAGGCTGAGCACGAAAATGACAAAGACAACCAACAGAGAGGCTGGCAAGTACCGGATTCGGCGACAAAACCCCGTTTTTTGGCTCAATTTCCATACAAAACGTCGAAATTTGGGCCAAATGTGGCCAAATTCGAGGCTTTCACCGACTCCTCTTGCATCCCTTGGCCATATTTTGTTGTATCCTGTCAGGCTGAGCAAAAAAAGGCCCAAGGGCATCAAGCAATTCAGTGGTAAGTACCGAATTTTGCGACAAATGCACAGAAATGCTTAGAATTTGCTTGTAATGTCAATTCTGTGATTATTTCGTCAAATTGGAGCCTTTCACCGAGATTTCTTGGAGCCTTTGGACATATTCTGTTGTAACCTATCAGGCTGAGCACGAAAATGACAAAGACAACCAACAGAGAGGCTGGCAAGTACCGGATTCGGCGACAAAACCCCGTTTTTGGCTCAATTTCCATACAAAACGTCGAAATTTGGGCCAAATGTGGCCAAATTCGAGGCTTTCACCGACTCCTCTTGCATCCCTTGGCCATATTTTGTTGTATCCTGTCAGGCTGAGCAAAAAAAGGCCCAAGGGCATCAAGCAATTCAGTGGTAAGTACCGAATTTTGCGACAAATGCACAGAAATGCTTAGAATTTGCTTGTAATGTCAATTCTGTGATTATTTCGTCAAATTGGAGCCTTTCACCGAGATTTCTTGGAGCCTTTGGACATATTCTGTTGTAACCTATCAGGCTGAGCACGAAAATGACAAAGACAACCAACAGAGAGGCTGGCAAGTACCGGATTCGGCGACAAAACCCCGTTTTTGGCTCAATTTCCATACAAAACGTCGAAATTTGGGCCAAATGTGGCCAAATTCGAGGCTTTCACCGACTCCTCTTGCATCCCTTGGCCATATTTTGTTGTATCCTGTCAGGCTGAGCAAAAAAAGGCCCAAGGGCATCAAGCAATTCAGTGGTAAGTACCGAATTTTGCGACAAATGCACAGAAATGCTTAGAATTTGCTTGTAATGTCAATTCTGTGATTATTTCGTCAAATTGGAGCCTTTCACCGAGATTTCTTGGAGCCTTTGGACATATTCTGTTGTAACCTATCAGGCTGAGCACGAAAATGACAAAGACAACCAACAGAGAGGCTGGCAAGTACCGGATTCGGCGACAAAACCCCGTTTTTGGCTCAATTTCCATACAAAACGTCGAAATTTGGGCCAAATGTGGCCAAATTCGAGGCTTTCACCGACTCCTCTTGCATCCCTTGGCCATATTTTGTTGTATCCTGTCAGGCTGAGCAAAAAAAGGCCCAAGGGCATCAAGCAATTCAGTGGTAAGTACCGAATTTTGCGACAAATGCACAGAAATGCTTAGAATTTGCTTGTAATGTCAATTCTGTGATTATTTCGTCAAATTGGAGCCTTTCACCGAGATTTCTTGGAGCCTTTGGACATATTCTGTTGTAACCTATCAGGCTGAGCACGAAAATGACAAAGACAACCAACAGAGAGGCTGGCAAGTACCGGATTCGGCGACAAAACCCCGTTTTTGGCTCAATTTCCATACAAAACGTCGAAATTTGGGCCAAATGTGGCCAAATTCGAGGCTTTCACCGACTCCTCTTGCATCCCTTGGCCATATTTTGTTGTATCCTGTCAGGCTGAGCAAAAAAAGGCCCAAGGGCATCAAGCAATTCAGTGGTAAGTACCGAATTTTGCGACAAATGCACAGAAATGCTTAGAATTTGCTTGTAATGTCAATTCTGTGATTATTTCGTCAAATTGGAGCCTTTCACCGAGATTTCTTGGAGCCTTTGGACATATTCTGTTGTAACCTATCAGGCTGAGCACGAAAATGACAAAGACAACCAACAGAGAGGCTGGCAAGTACCGGATTCGGCGACAAAACCCCGTTTTTGGCTCAATTTCCATACAAAACGTCGAAATTTGGGCCAAATGTGGCCAAATTCGAGGCTTTCACCGACTCCTCTTGCATCCCTGGCCATATTTTGTTGTATCCTGTCAGGCTGAGCAAAAAAAGGCCCAAGGGCATCAAGCAATTCAGTGGTAAGTACCGAATTTTGCGACAAATGCACAGAAATGCTTAGAATTTGCTTGTAATGTCAATTCTGTGATTATTTCGTCAAATTGGAGCCTTTCACCGAGATTTCTTGGAGCCTTTGGACATATTCTGTTGTAACCTATCAGGCTGAGCACGAAAATGACAAAGACAACCAACAGAGAGGCTGGCAAGTACCGGATTCGGCGACAAAACCCCGTTTTTGGCTCAATTTCCATACAAAACGTCGAAATTTGGGCCAAATGTGGCCAAATTCGAGGCTTTCACCGACTCCTCTTGCATCCCTTGGCCATATTTTGTTGTATCCTGTCAGGCTGAGCAAAAAAAGGCCCAAGGGCATCAAGCAATTCAGTGGTAAGTACCGAATTTTGCGACAAATGCACAGAAATGCTTAGAATTTGCTTGTAATGTCAATTCTGTGATTATTTCGTCAAATTGGAGCCTTTCACCGAGATTTCTTGGAGCCTTTGGACATATTCTGTTGTAACCTATCAGGCTGAGCACGAAAATGACAAAGACAACCAACAGAGAGGCTGGCAAGTACCGGATTGGGCGACAAAACCCCGTTTTTGGCTCAATTTCCATACAAAACGTCGAAATTTGGGCCAAATGTGGCCAAATTCGAGGCTTTCACCGACTCCTCTTGCATCCCTTGGCCATATTTTGTTGTATCCTGTCAGGCTGAGCAAAAAAAGGCCCAAGGGCATCAAGCAATTCAGTGGTAAGTACCGAATTTTGCGACAAATGCACAGAAATGCTTAGAATTTGCTTGTAATGTCAATTCTGTGATTATTTCGTCAAATTGGAGCCTTTCACCGAGATTTCTTGGAGCCTTTGGACATATTCTGTTGTAACCTATCAGGCTGAGCACGAAAATGACAAAGACAACCAACAGAGAGGCTGGCAAGTACCGGATTCGGCGACAAAACCCCGTTTTTGGCTCAATTTCCATACAAAACGTCGAAATTTGGGCCAAATGTGGCCAAATTCGAGGCTTTCACCGACTCCTCTTGCATCCCTTGGCCATATTTTGTTGTATCCTGTCAGGCTGAGCAAAAAAAGGCCCAAGGGCATCAAGCAATTCAGTGGTAAGTACCGAATTTTGCGACAAATGCACAGAAATGCTTAGAATTTGCTTGTAATGTCAATTCTGTGATTATTTCGTCAAATTGGAGCCTTTCACCGAGATTTCTTGGAGCCTTTGGACATATTCTGTTGTAACCTATCAGGCTGAGCACGAAAATGACAAAGACAACCAACAGAGAGGCTGGCAAGTACCGGATTCGGCGACAAAACCCCGTTTTTGGCTCAATTTCCATACAAAACGTCGAAATTTGGGCCAAATGTGGCCAAATTCGAGGCTTTCACCGACTCCTCTTGCATCCCTTGGCCATATTTTGTTGTATCCTGTCAGGCTGAGCAAAAAAAGGCCCAAGGGCATCAAGCAATTCAGTGGTAAGTACCGAATTTTGCGACAAATGCACAGAAATGCTTAGAATTTGCTTGTAATGTCAATTCTGTGATTATTTCGTCAAATTGGAGCCTTTCACCGAGATTTCTTGGAGCCTTTGGACATATTCTGTTGTAACCTATCAGGCTGAGCACGAAAATGACAAAGACAACCAACAGAGAGGCTGGCAAGTACCGGATTCGGCGACAAAACCCCGTTTTTGGCTCAATTTCCATACAAAACGTCGAAATTTGGGCCAAATGTGGCCAAATTCGAGGCTTTCACCGACTCCTCTTGCATCCCTTGGCCATATTTTGTTGTATCCTGTCAGGCTGAGCAAAAAAAGGCCCAAGGGCATCAAGCAATTCAGTGGTAAGTACCGAATTTTGCGACAAATGCACAGAAATGCTTAGAATTTGCTTGTAATGTCAATTCTGTGATTATTTCGTCAAATTGGAGCCTTTCACCGAGATTTCTTGGAGCCTTTGGACATATTCTGTTGTAACCTATCAGGCTGAGCACGAAAATGACAAAGACAACCAACAGAGAGGCTGGCAAGTACCGGATTCGGCGACAAAACCCCGTTTTTGGCTCAATTTCCATACAAAACGTCGAAATTTGGGCCAAATGTGGCCAAATTCGAGGCTTTCACCGACTCCTCTTGCATCCCTTGGCCATATTTTGTTGTATCCTGTCAGGCTGAGCAAAAAAAGGCCCAAGGGCATCAAGCAATTCAGTGGTAAGTACCGAATTTTGCGACAAATGCACAGAAATGCTTAGAATTTGCTTGTAATGTCAATTCTGTGATTATTTCGTCAAATTGGAGCCTTTCACCGAGATTTCTTGGAGCCTTTGGACATATTCTGTTGTAACCTATCAGGCTGAGCACGAAAATGACAAAGACAACCAACAGAGAGGCTGGCAAGTACCGGATTCGGCGACAAAACCCCGTTTTTGGCTCAATTTCCATACAAAACGTCGAAATTTGGGCCAAATGTGGCCAAATTCGAGGCTTTCACCGACTCCTCTTGCATCCCTTGGCCATATTTTGTTGTATCCTGTCAGGCTGAGCAAAAAAAGGCCCAAGGGCATCAAGCAATTCAGTGGTAAGTACCGAATTTTGCGACAAATGCACAGAAATGCTTAGAATTTGCTTGTAATGTCAATTCTGTGATTATTTCGTCAAATTGGAGCCTTTCACCGAGATTTCTTGGAGCCTTTGGACATATTCTGTTGTAACCTATCAGGCTGAGCACGAAAATGACAAAGACAACCAACAGAGAGGCTGGCAAGTACCGGATTCGGCGACAAAACCCCGTTTTTGGCTCAATTTCCATACAAAACGTCGAAATTTGGGCCAAATGTGGCCAAATTCGAGGCTTTCACCGACTCCTCTTGCATCCCTTGGCCATATTTTGTTGTATCCTGTCAGGCTGAGCAAAAAAAGGCCCAAGGGCATCAAGCAATTCAGTGGTAAGTACCGAATTTTGCGACAAATGCACAGAAATGCTTAGAATTTGCTTGTAATGTCAATTCTGTGATTATTTCGTCAAATTGGAGCCTTTCACCGAGATTTCTTGGAGCCTTTGGACATATTCTGTTGTAACCTATCAGGCTGAGCACGAAAATGACAAAGACAACCAACAGAGAGGCTGGCAAGTACCGGATTCGGCGACAAAACCCCGTTTTTGGCTCAATTTCCATACAAAACGTCGAAATTTGGGCCAAATGTGGCCAAATTCGAGGCTTTCACCGACTCCTCTTGCATCCCTTGGCCATATTTTGTTGTATCCTGTCAGGCTGAGCAAAAAAAGGCCCAAGGGCATCAAGCAATTCAGTGGTAAGTACCGAATTTTGCGACAAATGCACAGAAATGCTTAGAATTTGCTTGTAATGTCAATTCTGTGATTATTTCGTCAAATTGGAGCCTTTCACCGAGATTTCTTGGAGCCTTTGGACATATTCTGTTGTAACCTATCAGGCTGAGCACGAAAATGACAAAGACAACCAACAGAGAGGCTGGCAAGTACCGGATTCGGCGACAAAACCCCGTTTTTGGCTCAATTTCCATACAAAACGTCGAAATTTGGGCCAAATGTGGCCAAATTCGAGGCTTTCACCGACTCCTCTTGCATCCCTTGGCCATATTTTGTTGTATCCTGTCAGGCTGAGCAAAAAAAGGCCCAAGGGCATCAAGCAATTCAGTGGTAAGTACCGAATTTTGCGACAAATGCACAGAAATGCTTAGAATTTGCTTGTAATGTCAATTCTGTGATTATTTCGTCAAATTGGAGCCTTTCACCGAGATTTCTTGGAGCCTTTGGACATATTCTGTTGTAACCTATCAGGCTGAGCACGAAAATGACAAAGACAACCAACAGAGAGGCTGGCAAGTACCGGATTCGGCGACAAAACCCCGTTTTTGGCTCAATTTCCATACAAAACGTCGAAATTTGGGCCAAATGTGGCCAAATTCGAGGCTTTCACCGACTCCTCTTGCATCCCTTGGCCATATTTTGTTGTATCCTGTCAGGCTGAGCAAAAAAAGGCCCAAGGGCATCAAGCAATTCAGTGGTAAGTACCGAATTTTGCGACAAATGCACAGAAATGCTTAGAATTTGCTTGTAATGTCAATTCTGTGATTATTTCGTCAAATTGGAGCCTTTCACCGAGATTTCTTGGAGCCTTTGGACATATTCTGTTGTAACCTATCAGGCTGAGCACGAAAATGACAAAGACAACCAACAGAGAGGCTGGCAAGTACCGGATTCGGCGACAAAACCCCGTTTTTGGCTCAATTTCCATACAAAACGTCGAAATTTGGGCCAAATGTGGCCAAATTCGAGGCTTTCACCGACTCCTCTTGCATCCCTTGGCCATATTTTGTTGTATCCTGTCAGGCTGAGCAAAAAAAGGCCCAAGGGCATCAAGCAATTCAGTGGTAAGTACCGAATTTTGCGACAAATGCACAGAAATGCTTAGAATTTGCTTGTAATGTCAATTCTGTGATTATTTCGTCAAATTGGAGCCTTTCACCGAGATTTCTTGGAGCCTTTGGACATATTCTGTTGTAACCTATCAGGCTGAGCACGAAAATGACAAAGACAACCAACAGAGAGGCTGGCAAGTACCGGATTCGGCGACAAAACCCCGTTTTTGGCTCAATTTCCATACAAAACGTCGAAATTTGGGCCAAATGTGGCCAAATTCGAGGCTTTCACCGACTCCTCTTGCATCCCTTGGCCATATTTTGTTGTATCCTGTCAGGCTGAGCAAAAAAAGGCCCAAGGGCATCAAGCAATTCAGTGGTAAGTACCGAATTTTGCGACAAATGCACAGAAATGCTTAGAATTTGCTTGTAATGTCAATTCTGTGATTATTTCGTCAAATTGGAGCCTTTCACCGAGATTTCTTGGAGCCTTTGGACATATTCTGTTGTAACCTATCAGGCTGAGCACGAAAATGACAAAGACAACCAACAGAGAGGCTGGCAAGTACCGGATTCGGCGACAAAACCCCGTTTTTGGCTCAATTTCCATACAAAACGTCGAAATTTGGGCCAAATGTGGCCAAATTCGAGGCTTTCACCGACTCCTCTTGCATCCCTTGGCCATATTTTGTTGTATCCTGTCAGGCTGAGCAAAAAAAGGCCCAAGGGCATCAAGCAATTCAGTGGTAAGTACCGAATTTTGCGACAAATGCACAGAAATGCTTAGAATTTGCTTGTAATGTCAATTCTGTGATTATTTCGTCAAATTGGAGCCTTTCACCGAGATTTCTTGGAGCCTTTGGACATATTCTGTTGTAACCTATCAGGCTGAGCACGAAAATGACAAAGACAACCAACAGAGAGGCTGGCAAGTACCGGATTCGGCGACAAAACCCCGTTTTTGGCTCAATTTCCATACAAAACGTCGAAATTTGGGCCAAATGTGGCCAAATTCGAGGCTTTCACCGACTCCTCTTGCATCCCTTGGCCATATTTTGTTGTATCCTGTCAGGCTGAGCAAAAAAAGGCCCAAGGGCATCAAGCAATTCAGTGGTAAGTACCGAATTTTGCGACAAATGCACAGAAATGCTTAGAATTTGCTTGTAATGTCAATTCTGTGATTATTTCGTCAAATTGGAGCCTTTCACCGAGATTTCTTGGAGCCTTTGGACATATTCTGTTGTAACCTATCAGGCTGAGCACGAAAATGACAAAGACAACCAACAGAGAGGCTGGCAAGTACCGGATTCGGCGACAAAACCCCGTTTTTGGCTCAATTTCCATACAAAACGTCGAAATTTGGGCCAAATGTGGCCAAATTCGAGGCTTTCACCGACTCCTCTTGCATCCCTTGGCCATATTTTGTTGTATCCTGTCAGGCTGAGCAAAAAAAGGCCCAAGGGCATCAAGCAATTCAGTGGTAAGTACCGAATTTTGCGACAAATGCACAGAAATGCTTAGAATTTGCTTGTAATGTCAATTCTGTGATTATTTCGTCAAATTGGAGCCTTTCACCGAGATTTCTTGGAGCCTTTGGACATATTCTGTTGTAACCTATCAGGCTGAGCACGAAAATGACAAAGACAACCAACAGAGAGGCTGGCAAGTACCGGATTCGGCGACAAAACCCCGTTTTTGGCTCAATTTCCATACAAAACGTCGAAATTTGGGCCAAATGTGGCCAAATTCGAGGCTTTCACCGACTCCTCTTGCATCCCTTGGCCATATTTTGTTGTATCCTGTCAGGGTGAGCAAAAAAAGGCCCAAGGGCATCAAGCAATTCAGTGGTAAGTACCGAATTTTGCGACAAATGCACAGAAATGCTTAGAATTTGCTTGTAATGTCAATTCTGTGATTATTTCGTCAAATTGGAGCCTTTCACCGAGATTTCTTGGAGCCTTTGGACATATTCTGTTGTAACCTATCAGGCTGAGCACGAAAATGACAAAGACAACCAACAGAGAGGCTGGCAAGTACCGGATTCGGCGACAAAACCCCGTTTTTGGCTCAATTTCCATACAAAACGTCGAAATTTGGGCCAAATGTGGCCAAATTCGAGGCTTTCACCGACTCCTCTTGCATCCCTTGGCCATATTTTGTTGTATCCTGTCAGGCTGAGCAAAAAAAGGCCCAAGGGCATCAAGCAATTCAGTGGTAAGTACCGAATTTTGCGACAAATGCACAGAAATGCTTAGAATTTGCTTGTAATGTCAATTCTGTGATTATTTCGTCAAATTGGAGCCTTTCACCGAGATTTCTTGGAGCCTTTGGACATATTCTGTTGTAACCTATCAGGCTGAGCACGAAAATGACAAAGACAACCAACAGAGAGGCTGGCAAGTACCGGATTCGGCGACAAAACCCCGTTTTTGGCTCAATTTCCATACAAAACGTCGAAATTTGGGCCAAATGTGGCCAAATTCGAGGCTTTCACCGACTCCTCTTGCATCCCTTGGCCATATTTTGTTGTATCCTGTCAGGCTGAGCAAAAAAAGGCCCAAGGGCATCAAGCAATTCAGTGGTAAGTACCGAATTTTGCGACAAATGCACAGAAATGCTTAGAATTTGCTTGTAATGTCAATTCTGTGATTATTTCGTCAAATTGGAGCCTTTCACCGAGATTTCTTGGAGCCTTTGGACATATTCTGTTGTAACCTATCAGGCTGAGCACGAAAATGACAAAGACAACCAACAGAGAGGCTGGCAAGTACCGGATTCGGCGACAAAACCCCGTTTTTGGCTCAATTTCCATACAAAACGTCGAAATTTGGGCCAAATGTGGCCAAATTCGAGGCTTTCACCGACTCCTCTTGCATCCCTTGGCCATATTTTGTTGTATCCTGTCAGGCTGAGCAAAAAAAGGCCCAAGGGCATCAAGCAATTCAGTGGTAAGTACCGAATTTTGCGACAAATGCACAGAAATGCTTAGAATTTGCTTGTAATGTCAATTCTGTGATTATTTCGTCAAATTGGAGCCTTTCACCGAGATTTCTTGGAGCCTTTGGACATATTCTGTTGTAACCTATCAGGCTGAGCACGAAAATGACAAAGACAACCAACAGAGAGGCTGGCAAGTACCGGATTCGGCGACAAAACCCCGTTTTTGGCTCAATTTCCATACAAAACGTCGAAATTTGGGCCAAATGTGGCCAAATTCGAGGCTTTCACCGACTCCTCTTGCATCCCTTGGCCATATTTTGTTGTATCCTGTCAGGCTGAGCAAAAAAAGGCCCAAGGGCATCAAGCAATTCAGTGGTAAGTACCGAATTTTGCGACAAATGCACAGAAATGCTTAGAATTTGCTTGTAATGTCAATTCTGTGATTATTTCGTCAAATTGGAGCCTTTCACCGAGATTTCTTGGAGCCTTTGGACATATTCTGTTGTAACCTATCAGGCTGAGCACGAAAATGACAAAGACAACCAACAGAGAGGCTGGCAAGTACCGGATTCGGCGACAAAACCCCGTTTTTGGCTCAATTTCCATACAAAACGTCGAAATTTGGGCCAAATGTGGCCAAATTCGAGGCTTTCACCGACTCCTCTTGCATCCCTTGGCCATATTTTGTTGTATCCTGTCAGGCTGAGCAAAAAAAGGCCCAAGGGCATCAAGCAATTCAGTGGTAAGTACCGAATTTTGCGACAAATGCACAGAAATGCTTAGAATTTGCTTGTAATGTCAATTCTGTGATTATTTCGTCAAATTGGAGCCTTTCACCGAGATTTCTTGGAGCCTTTGGACATATTCTGTTGTAACCTATCAGGCTGAGCACGAAAATGACAAAGACAACCAACAGAGAGGCTGGCAAGTACCGGATTCGGCGACAAAACCCCGTTTTTGGCTCAATTTCCATACAAAACGTCGAAATTTGGGCCAAATGTGGCCAAATTCGAGGCTTTCACCGACTCCTCTTGCATCCCTTGGCCATATTTTGTTGTATCCTGTCAGGCTGAGCAAAAAAAGGCCCAAGGGCATCAAGCAATTCAGTGGTAAGTACCGAATTTTGCGACAAATGCACAGAAATGCTTAGAATTTGCTTGTAATGTCAATTCTGTGATTATTTCGTCAAATTGGAGCCTTTCACCGAGATTTCTTGGAGCCTTTGGACATATTCTGTTGTAACCTATCAGGCTGAGCACGAAAATGACAAAGACAACCAACAGAGAGGCTGGCAAGTACCGGATTCGGCGACAAAACCCCGTTTTTGGCTCAATTTCCATACAAAACGTCGAAATTTGGGCCAAATGTGGCCAAATTCGAGGCTTTCACCGACTCCTCTTGCATCCCTTGGCCATATTTTGTTGTATCCTGTCAGGCTGAGCAAAAAAAGGCCCAAGGGCATCAAGCAATTCAGTGGTAAGTACCGAATTTTGCGACAAATGCACAGAAATGCTTAGAATTTGCTTGTAATGTCAATTCTGTGATTATTTCGTCAAATTGGAGCCTTTCACCGAGATTTCTTGGAGCCTTTGGACATATTCTGTTGTAACCTATCAGGCTGAGCACGAAAATGACAAAGACAACCAACAGAGAGGCTGGCAAGTACCGGATTCGGCGACAAAACCCCGTTTTTGGCTCAATTTCCATACAAAACGTCGAAATTTGGGCCAAATGTGGCCAAATTCGAGGCTTTCACCGACTCCTCTTGCATCCCTTGGCCATATTTTGTTGTATCCTGTCAGGCTGAGCAAAAAAAGGCCCAAGGGCATCAAGCAATTCAGTGGTAAGTACCGAATTTTGCGACAAATGCACAGAAATGCTTAGAATTTGCTTGTAATGTCAATTCTGTGATTATTTCGTCAAATTGGAGCCTTTCACCGAGATTTCTTGGAGCCTTTGGACATATTCTGTTGTAACCTATCAGGCTGAGCACGAAAATGACAAAGACAACCAACAGAGAGGCTGGCAAGTACCGGATTCGGCGACAAAACCCCGTTTTTGGCTCAATTTCCATACAAAACGTCGAAATTTGGGCCAAATGTGGCCAAATTCGAGGCTTTCACCGACTCCTCTTGCATCCCTTGGCCATATTTTGTTGTATCCTGTCAGGCTGAGCAAAAAAAGGCCCAAGGGCATCAAGCAATTCAGTGGTAAGTACCGAATTTTGCGACA
>NW_028324330.1:47812-119943 GCF_058129835.1 Hydra viridissima
CCAAGGGCATCAAGCAATTCAGTGGTAAGTACCGAATTTTGCGACAAATGCACAGAAATGCTTAGAATTTGCTTGTAATGTCAATTCTGTGATTATTTCGTCAAATTGGAGCCTTTCACCGAGATTTCTTGGAGCCTTTGGACATATTCTGTTGTAACCTATCAGGCTGAGCACGAAAATGACAAAGACAACCAACAGAGAGGCTGGCAAGTACCGGATTCGGCGACAAAACCCCGTTTTTGGCTCAATTTCCATACAAAACGTCGAAATTTGGGCCAAATGTGGCCAAATTCGAGGCTTTCACCGACTCCTCTTGCATCCCTTGGCCATATTTTGTTGTATCCTGTCAGGCTGAGCAAAAAAAGGCCCAAGGGCATCAAGCAATTCAGTGGTAAGTACCGAATTTTGCGACAAATGCACAGAAATGCTTAGAATTTGCTTGTAATGTCAATTCTGTGATTATTTCGTCAAATTGGAGCCTTTCACCGAGATTTCTTGGAGCCTTTGGACATATTCTGTTGTAACCTATCAGGCTGAGCACGAAAATGACAAAGACAACCAACAGAGAGGCTGGCAAGTACCGGATTCGGCGACAAAACCCCGTTTTTGGCTCAATTTCCATACAAAACGTCGAAATTTGGGCCAAATGTGGCCAAATTCGAGGCTTTCACCGACTCCTCTTGCATCCCTTGGCCATATTTTGTTGTATCCTGTCAGGCTGAGCAAAAAAAGGCCCAAGGGCATCAAGCAATTCAGTGGTAAGTACCGAATTTTGCGACAAATGCACAGAAATGCTTAGAATTTGCTTGTAATGTCAATTCTGTGATTATTTCGTCAAATTGGAGCCTTTCACCGAGATTTCTTGGAGCCTTTGGACATATTCTGTTGTAACCTATCAGGCTGAGCACGAAAATGACAAAGACAACCAACAGAGAGGCTGGCAAGTACCGGATTCGGCGACAAAACCCCGTTTTTGGCTCAATTTCCATACAAAACGTCGAAATTTGGGCCAAATGTGGCCAAATTCGAGGCTTTCACCGACTCCTCTTGCATCCCTTGGCCATATTTTGTTGTATCCTGTCAGGCTGAGCAAAAAAAGGCCCAAGGGCATCAAGCAATTCAGTGGTAAGTACCGAATTTTGCGACAAATGCACAGAAATGCTTAGAATTTGCTTGTAATGTCAATTCTGTGATTATTTCGTCAAATTGGAGCCTTTCACCGAGATTTCTTGGAGCCTTTGGACATATTCTGTTGTAACCTATCAGGCTGAGCACGAAAATGACAAAGACAACCAACAGAGAGGCTGGCAAGTACCGGATTCGGCGACAAAACCCCGTTTTTGGCTCAATTTCCATACAAAACGTCGAAATTTGGGCCAAATGTGGCCAAATTCGAGGCTTTCACCGACTCCTCTTGCATCCCTTGGCCATATTTTGTTGTATCCTGTCAGGCTGAGCAAAAAAAGGCCCAAGGGCATCAAGCAATTCAGTGGTAAGTACCGAATTTTGCGACAAATGCACAGAAATGCTTAGAATTTGCTTGTAATGTCAATTCTGTGATTATTTCGTCAAATTGGAGCCTTTCACCGAGATTTCTTGGAGCCTTTGGACATATTCTGTTGTAACCTATCAGGCTGAGCACGAAAATGACAAAGACAACCAACAGAGAGGCTGGCAAGTACCGGATTCGGCGACAAAACCCCGTTTTTGGCTCAATTTCCATACAAAACGTCGAAATTTGGGCCAAATGTGGCCAAATTCGAGGCTTTCACCGACTCCTCTTGCATCCCTTGGCCATATTTTGTTGTATCCTGTCAGGCTGAGCAAAAAAAGGCCCAAGGGCATCAAGCAATTCAGTGGTAAGTACCGAATTTTGCGACAAATGCACAGAAATGCTTAGAATTTGCTTGTAATGTCAATTCTGTGATTATTTCGTCAAATTGGAGCCTTTCACCGAGATTTCTTGGAGCCTTTGGACATATTCTGTTGTAACCTATCAGGCTGAGCACGAAAATGACAAAGACAACCAACAGAGAGGCTGGCAAGTACCGGATTCGGCGACAAAACCCCGTTTTTGGCTCAATTTCCATACAAAACGTCGAAATTTGGGCCAAATGTGGCCAAATTCGAGGCTTTCACCGACTCCTCTTGCATCCCTTGGCCATATTTTGTTGTATCCTGTCAGGCTGAGCAAAAAAAGGCCCAAGGGCATCAAGCAATTCAGTGGTAAGTACCGAATTTTGCGACAAATGCACAGAAATGCTTAGAATTTGCTTGTAATGTCAATTCTGTGATTATTTCGTCAAATTGGAGCCTTTCACCGAGATTTCTTGGAGCCTTTGGACATATTCTGTTGTAACCTATCAGGCTGAGCACGAAAATGACAAAGACAACCAACAGAGAGGCTGGCAAGTACCGGATTCGGCGACAAAACCCCGTTTTTGGCTCAATTTCCATACAAAACGTCGAAATTTGGGCCAAATGTGGCCAAATTCGAGGCTTTCACCGACTCCTCTTGCATCCCTTGGCCATATTTTGTTGTATCCTGTCAGGCTGAGCAAAAAAAGGCCCAAGGGCATCAAGCAATTCAGTGGTAAGTACCGAATTTTGCGACAAATGCACAGAAATGCTTAGAATTTGCTTGTAATGTCAATTCTGTGATTATTTCGTCAAATTGGAGCCTTTCACCGAGATTTCTTGGAGCCTTTGGACATATTCTGTTGTAACCTATCAGGCTGAGCACGAAAATGACAAAGACAACCAACAGAGAGGCTGGCAAGTACCGGATTCGGCGACAAAACCCCGTTTTTGGCTCAATTTCCATACAAAACGTCGAAATTTGGGCCAAATGTGGCCAAATTCGAGGCTTTCACCGACTCCTCTTGCATCCCTTGGCCATATTTTGTTGTATCCTGTCAGGCTGAGCAAAAAAAGGCCCAAGGGCATCAAGCAATTCAGTGGTAAGTACCGAATTTTGCGACAAATGCACAGAAATGCTTAGAATTTGCTTGTAATGTCAATTCTGTGATTATTTCGTCAAATTGGAGCCTTTCACCGAGATTTCTTGGAGCCTTTGGACATATTCTGTTGTAACCTATCAGGCTGAGCACGAAAATGACAAAGACAACCAACAGAGAGGCTGGCAAGTACCGGATTCGGCGACAAAACCCCGTTTTTGGCTCAATTTCCATACAAAACGTCGAAATTTGGGCCAAATGTGGCCAAATTCGAGGCTTTCACCGACTCCTCTTGCATCCCTTGGCCATATTTTGTTGTATCCTGTCAGGCTGAGCAAAAAAAGGCCCAAGGGCATCAAGCAATTCAGTGGTAAGTACCGAATTTTGCGACAAATGCACAGAAATGCTTAGAATTTGCTTGTAATGTCAATTCTGTGATTATTTCGTCAAATTGGAGCCTTTCACCGAGATTTCTTGGAGCCTTTGGACATATTCTGTTGTAACCTATCAGGCTGAGCACGAAAATGACAAAGACAACCAACAGAGAGGCTGGCAAGTACCGGATTCGGCGACAAAACCCCGTTTTTGGCTCAATTTCCATACAAAACGTCGAAATTTGGGCCAAATGTGGCCAAATTCGAGGCTTTCACCGACTCCTCTTGCATCCCTTGGCCATATTTTGTTGTATCCTGTCAGGCTGAGCAAAAAAAGGCCCAAGGGCATCAAGCAATTCAGTGGTAAGTACCGAATTTTGCGACAAATGCACAGAAATGCTTAGAATTTGCTTGTAATGTCAATTCTGTGATTATTTCGTCAAATTGGAGCCTTTCACCGAGATTTCTTGGAGCCTTTGGACATATTCTGTTGTAACCTATCAGGCTGAGCACGAAAATGACAAAGACAACCAACAGAGAGGCTGGCAAGTACCGGATTCGGCGACAAAACCCCGTTTTTGGCTCAATTTCCATACAAAACGTCGAAATTTGGGCCAAATGTGGCCAAATTCGAGGCTTTCACCGACTCCTCTTGCATCCCTTGGCCATATTTTGTTGTATCCTGTCAGGCTGAGCAAAAAAAGGCCCAAGGGCATCAAGCAATTCAGTGGTAAGTACCGAATTTTGCGACAAATGCACAGAAATGCTTAGAATTTGCTTGTAATGTCAATTCTGTGATTATTTCGTCAAATTGGAGCCTTTCACCGAGATTTCTTGGAGCCTTTGGACATATTCTGTTGTAACCTATCAGGCTGAGCACGAAAATGACAAAGACAACCAACAGAGAGGCTGGCAAGTACCGGATTCGGCGACAAAACCCCGTTTTTGGCTCAATTTCCATACAAAACGTCGAAATTTGGGCCAAATGTGGCCAAATTCGAGGCTTTCACCGACTCCTCTTGCATCCCTTGGCCATATTTTGTTGTATCCTGTCAGGCTGAGCAAAAAAAGGCCCAAGGGCATCAAGCAATTCAGTGGTAAGTACCGAATTTTGCGACAAATGCACAGAAATGCTTAGAATTTGCTTGTAATGTCAATTCTGTGATTATTTCGTCAAATTGGAGCCTTTCACCGAGATTTCTTGGAGCCTTTGGACATATTCTGTTGTAACCTATCAGGCTGAGCACGAAAATGACAAAGACAACCAACAGAGAGGCTGGCAAGTACCGGATTCGGCGACAAAACCCCGTTTTTGGCTCAATTTCCATACAAAACGTCGAAATTTGGGCCAAATGTGGCCAAATTCGAGGCTTTCACCGACTCCTCTTGCATCCCTTGGCCATATTTTGTTGTATCCTGTCAGGCTGAGCAAAAAAAGGCCCAAGGGCATCAAGCAATTCAGTGGTAAGTACCGAATTTTGCGACAAATGCACAGAAATGCTTAGAATTTGCTTGTAATGTCAATTCTGTGATTATTTCGTCAAATTGGAGCCTTTCACCGAGATTTCTTGGAGCCTTTGGACATATTCTGTTGTAACCTATCAGGCTGAGCACGAAAATGACAAAGACAACCAACAGAGAGGCTGGCAAGTACCGGATTCGGCGACAAAACCCCGTTTTTGGCTCAATTTCCATACAAAACGTCGAAATTTGGGCCAAATGTGGCCAAATTCGAGGCTTTCACCGACTCCTCTTGCATCCCTTGGCCATATTTTGTTGTATCCTGTCAGGCTGAGCAAAAAAAGGCCCAAGGGCATCAAGCAATTCAGTGGTAAGTACCGAATTTTGCGACAAATGCACAGAAATGCTTAGAATTTGCTTGTAATGTCAATTCTGTGATTATTTCGTCAAATTGGAGCCTTTCACCGAGATTTCTCGGAGCCTTTGGACATATTCTGTTGTAACCTATCAGGCTGAGCACGAAAATGACAAAGACAACCAACAGAGAGGCTGGCAAGTACCGGATTCGGCGACAAAACCCCGTTTTTGGCTCAATTTCCATACAAAACGTCGAAATTTGGGCCAAATGTGGCCAAATTCGAGGCTTTCACCGACTCCTCTTGCATCCCTTGGCCATATTTTGTTGTATCCTGTCAGGCTGAGCAAAAAAAGGCCCAAGGGCATCAAGCAATTCAGTGGTAAGTACCGAATTTTGCGACAAATGCACAGAAATGCTTAGAATTTGCTTGTAATGTCAATTCTGTGATTATTTCGTCAAATTGGAGCCTTTCACCGAGATTTCTTGGAGCCTTTGGACATATTCTGTTGTAACCTATCAGGCTGAGCACGAAAATGACAAAGACAACCAACAGAGAGGCTGGCAAGTACCGGATTCGGCGACAAAACCCCGTTTTTGGCTCAATTTCCATACAAAACGTCGAAATTTGGGCCAAATGTGGCCAAATTCGAGGCTTTCACCGACTCCTCTTGCATCCCTTGGCCATATTTTGTTGTATCCTGTCAGGCTGAGCAAAAAAAGGCCCAAGGGCATCAAGCAATTCAGTGGTAAGTACCGAATTTTGCGACAAATGCACAGAAATGCTTAGAATTTGCTTGTAATGTCAATTCTGTGATTATTTCGTCAAATTGGAGCCTTTCACCGAGATTTCTCGGAGCCTTTGGACATATTCTGTTGTAACCTATCAGGCTGAGCACGAAAATGACAAAGACAACCAACAGAGAGGCTGGCAAGTACCGGATTCGGCGACAAAACCCCGTTTTTGGCTCAATTTCCATACAAAACGTCGAAATTTGGGCCAAATGTGGCCAAATTCGAGGCTTTCACCGACTCCTCTTGCATCCCTTGGCCATATTTTGTTGTATCCTGTCAGGCTGAGCAAAAAAAGGCCCAAGGGCATCAAGCAATTCAGTGGTAAGTACCGAATTTTGCGACAAATGCACAGAAATGCTTAGAATTTGCTTGTAATGTCAATTCTGTGATTATTTCGTCAAATTGGAGCCTTTCACCGAGATTTCTTGGAGCCTTTGGACATATTCTGTTGTAACCTATCAGGCTGAGCACGAAAATGACAAAGACAACCAACAGAGAGGCTGGCAAGTACCGGATTCGGCGACAAAACCCCGTTTTTGGCTCAATTTCCATACAAAACGTCGAAATTTGGGCCAAATGTGGCCAAATTCGAGGCTTTCACCGACTCCTCTTGCATCCCTTGGCCATATTTTGTTGTATCCTGTCAGGCTGAGCAAAAAAAGGCCCAAGGGCATCAAGCAATTCAGTGGTAAGTACCGAATTTTGCGACAAATGCACAGAAATGCTTAGAATTTGCTTGTAATGTCAATTCTGTGATTATTTCGTCAAATTGGAGCCTTTCACCGAGATTTCTTGGAGCCTTTGGACATATTCTGTTGTAACCTATCAGGCTGAGCACGAAAATGACAAAGACAACCAACAGAGAGGCTGGCAAGTACCGGATTCGGCGACAAAACCCCGTTTTTGGCTCAATTTCCATACAAAACGTCGAAATTTGGGCCAAATGTGGCCAAATTCGAGGCTTTCACCGACTCCTCTTGCATCCCTTGGCCATATTTTGTTGTATCCTGTCAGGCTGAGCAAAAAAAGGCCCAAGGGCATCAAGCAATTCAGTGGTAAGTACCGAATTTTGCGACAAATGCACAGAAATGCTTAGAATTTGCTTGTAATGTCAATTCTGTGATTATTTCGTCAAATTGGAGCCTTTCACCGAGATTTCTTGGAGCCTTTGGACATATTCTGTTGTAACCTATCAGGCTGAGCACGAAAATGACAAAGACAACCAACAGAGAGGCTGGCAAGTACCGGATTCGGCGACAAAACCCCGTTTTTGGCTCAATTTCCATACAAAACGTCGAAATTTGGGCCAAATGTGGCCAAATTCGAGGCTTTCACCGACTCCTCTTGCATCCCTTGGCCATATTTTGTTGTATCCTGTCAGGCTGAGCAAAAAAAGGCCCAAGGGCATCAAGCAATTCAGTGGTAAGTACCGAATTTTGCGACAAATGCACAGAAATGCTTAGAATTTGCTTGTAATGTCAATTCTGTGATTATTTCGTCAAATTGGAGCCTTTCACCGAGATTTCTTGGAGCCTTTGGACATATTCTGTTGTAACCTATCAGGCTGAGCACGAAAATGACAAAGACAACCAACAGAGAGGCTGGCAAGTACCGGATTCGGCGACAAAACCCCGTTTTTGGCTCAATTTCCATACAAAACGTCGAAATTTGGGCCAAATGTGGCCAAATTCGAGGCTTTCACCGACTCCTCTTGCATCCCTTGGCCATATTTTGTTGTATCCTGTCAGGCTGAGCAAAAAAAGGCCCAAGGGCATCAAGCAATTCAGTGGTAAGTACCGAATTTTGCGACAAATGCACAGAAATGCTTAGAATTTGCTTGTAATGTCAATTCTGTGATTATTTCGTCAAATTGGAGCCTTTCACCGAGATTTCTTGGAGCCTTTGGACATATTCTGTTGTAACCTATCAGGCTGAGCACGAAAATGACAAAGACAACCAACAGAGAGGCTGGCAAGTACCGGATTCGGCGACAAAACCCCGTTTTTGGCTCAATTTCCATACAAAACGTCGAAATTTGGGCCAAATGTGGCCAAATTCGAGGCTTTCACCGACTCCTCTTGCATCCCTTGGCCATATTTTGTTGTATCCTGTCAGGCTGAGCAAAAAAAGGCCCAAGGGCATCAAGCAATTCAGTGGTAAGTACCGAATTTTGCGACAAATGCACAGAAATGCTTAGAATTTGCTTGTAATGTCAATTCTGTGATTATTTCGTCAAATTGGAGCCTTTCACCGAGATTTCTTGGAGCCTTTGGACATATTCTGTTGTAACCTATCAGGCTGAGCACGAAAATGACAAAGACAACCAACAGAGAGGCTGGCAAGTACCGGATTCGGCGACAAAACCCCGTTTTTGGCTCAATTTCCATACAAAACGTCGAAATTTGGGCCAAATGTGGCCAAATTCGAGGCTTTCACCGACTCCTCTTGCATCCCTTGGCCATATTTTGTTGTATCCTGTCAGGCTGAGCAAAAAAAGGCCCAAGGGCATCAAGCAATTCAGTGGTAAGTACCGAATTTTGCGACAAATGCACAGAAATGCTTAGAATTTGCTTGTAATGTCAATTCTGTGATTATTTCGTCAAATTGGAGCCTTTCACCGAGATTTCTTGGAGCCTTTGGACATATTCTGTTGTAACCTATCAGGCTGAGCACGAAAATGACAAAGACAACCAACAGAGAGGCTGGCAAGTACCGGATTCGGCGACAAAACCCCGTTTTTGGCTCAATTTCCATACAAAACGTCGAAATTTGGGCCAAATGTGGCCAAATTCGAGGCTTTCACCGACTCCTCTTGCATCCCTTGGCCATATTTTGTTGTATCCTGTCAGGCTGAGCAAAAAAAGGCCCAAGGGCATCAAGCAATTCAGTGGTAAGTACCGAATTTTGCGACAAATGCACAGAAATGCTTAGAATTTGCTTGTAATGTCAATTCTGTGATTATTTCGTCAAATTGGAGCCTTTCACCGAGATTTCTTGGAGCCTTTGGACATATTCTGTTGTAACCTATCAGGCTGAGCACGAAAATGACAAAGACAACCAACAGAGAGGCTGGCAAGTACCGGATTCGGCGACAAAACCCCGTTTTTGGCTCAATTTCCATACAAAACGTCGAAATTTGGGCCAAATGTGGCCAAATTCGAGGCTTTCACCGACTCCTCTTGCATCCCTTGGCCATATTTTGTTGTATCCTGTCAGGCTGAGCAAAAAAAGGCCCAAGGGCATCAAGCAATTCAGTGGTAAGTACCGAATTTTGCGACAAATGCACAGAAATGCTTAGAATTTGCTTGTAATGTCAATTCTGTGATTATTTCGTCAAATTGGAGCCTTTCACCGAGATTTCTTGGAGCCTTTGGACATATTCTGTTGTAACCTATCAGGCTGAGCACGAAAATGACAAAGACAACCAACAGAGAGGCTGGCAAGTACCGGATTCGGCGACAAAACCCCGTTTTTGGCTCAATTTCCATACAAAACGTCGAAATTTGGGCCAAATGTGGCCAAATTCGAGGCTTTCACCGACTCCTCTTGCATCCCTTGGCCATATTTTGTTGTATCCTGTCAGGCTGAGCAAAAAAAGGCCCAAGGGCATCAAGCAATTCAGTGGTAAGTACCGAATTTTGCGACAAATGCACAGAAATGCTTAGAATTTGCTTGTAATGTCAATTCTGTGATTATTTCGTCAAATTGGAGCCTTTCACCGAGATTTCTTGGAGCCTTTGGACATATTCTGTTGTAACCTATCAGGCTGAGCACGAAAATGACAAAGACAACCAACAGAGAGGCTGGCAAGTACCGGATTCGGCGACAAAACCCCGTTTTTGGCTCAATTTCCATACAAAACGTCGAAATTTGGGCCAAATGTGGCCAAATTCGAGGCTTTCACCGACTCCTCTTGCATCCCTTGGCCATATTTTGTTGTATCCTGTCAGGCTGAGCAAAAAAAGGCCCAAGGGCATCAAGCAATTCAGTGGTAAGTACCGAATTTTGCGACAAATGCACAGAAATGCTTAGAATTTGCTTGTAATGTCAATTCTGTGATTATTTCGTCAAATTGGAGCCTTTCACCGAGATTTCTTGGAGCCTTTGGACATATTCTGTTGTAACCTATCAGGCTGAGCACGAAAATGACAAAGACAACCAACAGAGAGGCTGGCAAGTACCGGATTCGGCGACAAAACCCCGTTTTTGGCTCAATTTCCATACAAAACGTCGAAATTTGGGCCAAATGTGGCCAAATTCGAGGCTTTCACCGACTCCTCTTGCATCCCTTGGCCATATTTTGTTGTATCCTGTCAGGCTGAGCAAAAAAAGGCCCAAGGGCATCAAGCAATTCAGTGGTAAGTACCGAATTTTGCGACAAATGCACAGAAATGCTTAGAATTTGCTTGTAATGTCAATTCTGTGATTATTTCGTCAAATTGGAGCCTTTCACCGAGATTTCTTGGAGCCTTTGGACATATTCTGTTGTAACCTATCAGGCTGAGCACGAAAATGACAAAGACAACCAACAGAGAGGCTGGCAAGTACCGGATTCGGCGACAAAACCCCGTTTTTGGCTCAATTTCCATACAAAACGTCGAAATTTGGGCCAAATGTGGCCAAATTCGAGGCTTTCACCGACTCCTCTTGCATCCCTTGGCCATATTTTGTTGTATCCTGTCAGGCTGAGCAAAAAAAGGCCCAAGGGCATCAAGCAATTCAGTGGTAAGTACCGAATTTTGCGACAAATGCACAGAAATGCTTAGAATTTGCTTGTAATGTCAATTCTGTGATTATTTCGTCAAATTGGAGCCTTTCACCGAGATTTCTTGGAGCCTTTGGACATATTCTGTTGTAACCTATCAGGCTGAGCACGAAAATGACAAAGACAACCAACAGAGAGGCTGGCAAGTACCGGATTCGGCGACAAAACCCCGTTTTTGGCTCAATTTCCATACAAAACGTCGAAATTTGGGCCAAATGTGGCCAAATTCGAGGCTTTCACCGACTCCTCTTGCATCCCTTGGCCATATTTTGTTGTATCCTGTCAGGCTGAGCAAAAAAAGGCCCAAGGGCATCAAGCAATTCAGTGGTAAGTACCGAATTTTGCGACAAATGCACAGAAATGCTTAGAATTTGCTTGTAATGTCAATTCTGTGATTATTTCGTCAAATTGGAGCCTTTCACCGAGATTTCTTGGAGCCTTTGGACATATTCTGTTGTAACCTATCAGGCTGAGCACGAAAATGACAAAGACAACCAACAGAGAGGCTGGCAAGTACCGGATTCGGCGACAAAACCCCGTTTTTGGCTCAATTTCCATACAAAACGTCGAAATTTGGGCCAAATGTGGCCAAATTCGAGGCTTTCACCGACTCCTCTTGCATCCCTTGGCCATATTTTGTTGTATCCTGTCAGGCTGAGCAAAAAAAGGCCCAAGGGCATCAAGCAATTCAGTGGTAAGTACCGAATTTTGCGACAAATGCACAGAAATGCTTAGAATTTGCTTGTAATGTCAATTCTGTGATTATTTCGTCAAATTGGAGCCTTTCACCGAGATTTCTTGGAGCCTTTGGACATATTCTGTTGTAACCTATCAGGCTGAGCACGAAAATGACAAAGACAACCAACAGACAGGCTGGCAAGTACCGGATTTGGCGACAAAACCCCGTTTTTGGCTCAATTTCCATACAAAACGTCGAAATTTGGGCCAAATGTGGCCAAATTCGAGGCTTTCACCGACTCCTCTTGCATCCCTTGGCCATATTTTGTTGTATCCTGTCAGGCTGAGCAAAAAAAGGCCCAAGGGCATCAAGCAATTCAGTGGTAAGTACCGAATTTTGCGACAAATGCACAGAAATGCTTAGAATTTGCTTGTAATGTCAATTCTGTGATTATTTCGTCAAATTGGAGCCTTTCACCGAGATTTCTTGGAGCCTTTGGACATATTCTGTTGTAACCTATCAGGCTGAGCACGAAAATGACAAAGACAACCAACAGAGAGGCTGGCAAGTACCGGATTCGGCGACAAAACCCCGTTTTTGGCTCAATTTCCATACAAAACGTCGAAATTTGGGCCAAATGTGGCCAAATTCGAGGCTTTCACCGACTCCTCTTGCATCCCTTGGCCATATTTTGTTGTATCCTGTCAGGCTGAGCAAAAAAAGGCCCAAGGGCATCAAGCAATTCAGTGGTAAGTACCGAATTTTGCGACAAATGCACAGAAATGCTTAGAATTTGCTTGTAATGTCAATTCTGTGATTATTTCGTCAAATTGGAGCCTTTCACCGAGATTTCTTGGAGCCTTTGGACATATTCTGTTGTAACCTATCAGGCTGAGCACGAAAATGACAAAGACAACCAACAGACAGGCTGGCAAGTACCGGATTTGGCGACAAAACCCCGTTTTTGGCTCAATTTCCATACAAAACGTCGAAATTTGGGCCAAATGTGGCCAAATTCGAGGCTTTCACCGACTCCTCTTGCATCCCTTGGCCATATTTTGTTGTATCCTGTCAGGCTGAGCAAAAAAAGGCCCAAGGGCATCAAGCAATTCAGTGGTAAGTACCGAATTTTGCGACAAATGCACAGAAATGCTTAGAATTTGCTTGTAATGTCAATTCTGTGACTATTTCGTCAAATTGGAGCCTTTCACCGAGATTTCTTGGAGCCTTTGGACATATTCTGTTGTAACCTATCAGGCTGAGCACGAAAATGACAAAGACAACCAACAGAGAGGCTGGCAAGTACCGGATTCGGCGACAAAACCCCGTTTTTGGCTCAATTTCCATACAAAACGTCGAAATTTGGGCCAAATGTGGCCAAATTCGAGGCTTTCACCGACTCCTCTTGCATCCCTTGGCCATATTTTGTTGTATCCTGTCAGGCTGAGCAAAAAAAGGCCCAAGGGCATCAAGCAATTCAGTGGTAAGTACCGAATTTTGCGACAAATGCACAGAAATGCTTAGAATTTGCTTGTAATGTCAATTCTGTGATTATTTCGTCAAATTGGAGCCTTTCACCGAGATTTCTTGGAGCCTTTGGACATATTCTGTTGTAACCTATCAGGCTGAGCACGAAAATGACAAAGACAACCAACAGAGAGGCTGGCAAGTACCGGATTCGGCGACAAAACCCCGTTTTTGGCTCAATTTCCATACAAAACGTCGAAATTTGGGCCAAATGTGGCCAAATTCGAGGCTTTCACCGACTCCTCTTGCATCCCTTGGCCATATTTTGTTGTATCCTGTCAGGCTGAGCAAAAAAAGGCCCAAGGGCATCAAGCAATTCAGTGGTAAGTACCGAATTTTGCGACAAATGCACAGAAATGCTTAGAATTTGCTTGTAATGTCAATTCTGTGATTATTTCGTCAAATTGGAGCCTTTCACCGAGATTTCTTGGAGCCTTTGGACATATTCTGTTGTAACCTATCAGGCTGAGCACGAAAATGACAAAGACAACCAACAGAGAGGCTGGCAAGTACCGGATTCGGCGACAAAACCCCGTTTTTGGCTCAATTTCCATACAAAACGTCGAAATTTGGGCCAAATGTGGCCAAATTCGAGGCTTTCACCGACTCCTCTTGCATCCCTTGGCCATATTTTGTTGTATCCTGTCAGGCTGAGCAAAAAAAGGCCCAAGGGCATCAAGCAATTCAGTGGTAAGTACCGAATTTTGCGACAAATGCACAGAAATGCTTAGAATTTGCTTGTAATGTCAATTCTGTGATTATTTCGTCAAATTGGAGCCTTTCACCGAGATTTCTTGGAGCCTTTGGACATATTCTGTTGTAACCTATCAGGCTGAGCACGAAAATGACAAAGACAACCAACAGAGAGGCTGGCAAGTACCGGATTCGGCGACAAAACCCCGTTTTTGGCTCAATTTCCATACAAAACGTCGAAATTTGGGCCAAATGTGGCCAAATTCGAGGCTTTCACCGACTCCTCTTGCATCCCTTGGCCATATTTTGTTGTATCCTGTCAGGCTGAGCAAAAAAAGGCCCAAGGGCATTAAGCAATTCAGTGGTAAGTACCGAATTTTGCGACAAATGCACAGAAATGCTTAGAATTTGCTTGTAATGTCAATTCTGTGATTATTTCGTCAAATTGGAGCCTTTCACCGAGATTTCTTGGAGCCTTTGGACATATTCTGTTGTAACCTATCAGGCTGAGCACGAAAATGACAAAGACAACCAACAGAGAGGCTGGCAAGTACCGGATTCGGCGACAAAACCCCGTTTTTGGCTCAATTTCCATACAAAACGTCGAAATTTGGGCCAAATGTGGCCAAATTCGAGGCTTTCACCGACTCCTCTTGCATCCCTTGGCCATATTTTGTTGTATCCTGTCAGGCTGAGCAAAAAAAGGCCCAAGGGCATCAAGCAATTCAGTGGTAAGTACCGAATTTTGCGACAAATGCACAGAAATGCTTAGAATTTGCTTGTAATGTCAATTCTGTGATTATTTCGTCAAATTGGAGCCTTTCACCGAGATTTCTTGGAGCCTTTGGACATATTCTGTTGTAACCTATCAGGCTGAGCACGAAAATGACAAAGACAACCAACAGAGAGGCTGGCAAGTACCGGATTCGGCGACAAAACCCCGTTTTTGGCTCAATTTCCATACAAAACGTCGAAATTTGGGCCAAATGTGGCCAAATTCGAGGCTTTCACCGACTCCTCTTGCATCCCTTGGCCATATTTTGTTGTATCCTGTCAGGCTGAGCAAAAAAAGGCCCAAGGGCATCAAGCAATTCAGTGGTAAGTACCGAATTTTGCGACAAATGCACAGAAATGCTTAGAATTTGCTTGTAATGTCAATTCTGTGATTATTTCGTCAAATTGGAGCCTTTCACCGAGATTTCTTGGAGCCTTTGGACATATTCTGTTGTAACCTATCAGGCTGAGCACGAAAATGACAAAGACAACCAACAGAGAGGCTGGCAAGTACCGCATTTGGCGACAAAACCCCGTTTTTGGCTCAATTTCCATACAAAACGTCGAAATTTGGGCCAAATGTGGCCAAATTCGAGGCTTTCACCGACTCCTCTTGCATCCCTTGGCCATATTTTGTTGTATCCTGTCAGGCTGAGCAAAAAAAGGCCCAAGGGCATCAAGCAATTCAGTGGTAAGTACCGAATTTTGCGACAAATGCACAGAAATGCTTAGAATTTGCTTGTAATGTCAATTCTGTGATTATTTCGTCAAATTGGAGCCTTTCACCGAGATTTCTTGGAGCCTTTGGACATATTCTGTTGTAACCTATCAGGCTGAGCACGAAAATGACAAAGACAACCAACAGAGAGGCTGGCAAGTACCGGATTCGGCGACAAAACCCCGTTTTTGGCTCAATTTCCATACAAAACGTCGAAATTTGGGCCAAATGTGGCCAAATTCGAGGCTTTCACCGACTCCTCTTGCATCCCTTGGCCATATTTTGTTGTATCCTGTCAGGCTGAGCAAAAAAAGGCCCAAGGGCATCAAGCAATTCAGTGGTAAGTACCGAATTTTGCGACAAATGCACAGAAATGCTTAGAATTTGCTTGTAATGTCAATTCTGTGATTATTTCGTCAAATTGGAGCCTTTCACCGAGATTTCTTGGAGCCTTTGGACATATTCTGTTGTAACCTATCAGGCTGAGCACGAAAATGACAAAGACAACCAACAGAGAGGCTGGCAAGTACCGGATTCGGCGACAAAACCCCGTTTTTGGCTCAATTTCCATACAAAACGTCGAAATTTGGGCCAAATGTGGCCAAATTCGAGGCTTTCACCGACTCCTCTTGCATCCCTTGGCCATATTTTGTTGTATCCTGTCAGGCTGAGCAAAAAAAGGCCCAAGGGCATCAAGCAATTCAGTGGTAAGTACCGAATTTTGCGACAAATGCACAGAAATGCTTAGAATTTGCTTGTAATGTCAATTCTGTGATTATTTCGTCAAATTGGAGCCTTTCACCGAGATTTCTTGGAGCCTTTGGACATATTCTGTTGTAACCTATCAGGCTGAGCACGAAAATGACAAAGACAACCAACAGAGAGGCTGGCAAGTACCGGATTCGGCGACAAAACCCCGTTTTTGGCTCAATTTCCATACAAAACGTCGAAATTTGGGCCAAATGTGGCCAAATTCGAGGCTTTCACCGACTCCTCTTGCATCCCTTGGCCATATTTTGTTGTATCCTGTCAGGCTGAGCAAAAAAAGGCCCAAGGGCATCAAGCAATTCAGTGGTAAGTACCGAATTTTGCGACAAATGCACAGAAATGCTTAGAATTTGCTTGTAATGTCAATTCTGTGATTATTTCGTCAAATTGGAGCCTTTCACCGAGATTTCTTGGAGCCTTTGGACATATTCTGTTGTAACCTATCAGGCTGAGCACGAAAATGACAAAGACAACCAACAGAGAGGCTGGCAAGTACCGGATTCGGCGACAAAACCCCGTTTTTGGCTCAATTTCCATACAAAACGTCGAAATTTGGGCCAAATGTGGCCAAATTCGAGGCTTTCACCGACTCCTCTTGCATCCCTTGGCCATATTTTGTTGTATCCTGTCAGGCTGAGCAAAAAAAGGCCCAAGGGCATCAAGCAATTCAGTGGTAAGTACCGAATTTTGCGACAAATGCACAGAAATGCTTAGAATTTGCTTGTAATGTCAATTCTGTGATTATTTCGTCAAATTGGAGCCTTTCACCGAGATTTCTTGGAGCCTTTGGACATATTCTGTTGTAACCAATCAGGCTGAGCACGAAAATGACAAAGACAACCAACAGAGAGGCTGGCAAGTACCGGATTTGGCGACAAAACCCCGTTTTTGGCTCAATTTCCATACAAAACGTCGAAATTTGGGCCAAATGTGGCCAAATTCGAGGCTTTCACCGACTCCTCTTGCATCCCTTGGCCATATTTTGTTGTATCCTGTCAGGCTGAGCAAAAAAAGGCCCAAGGGCATCAAGCAATTCAGTGGTAAGTACCGAATTTTGCGACAAATGCACAGAAATGCTTAGAATTTGCTTGTAATGTCAATTCTGTGATTATTTCGTCAAATTGGAGCCTTTCACCGAGATTTCTTGGAGCCTTTGGACATATTCTGTTGTAACCTATCAGGCTGAGCACGAAAATGACAAAGACAACCAACAGAGAGGCTGGCAAGTACCGCATTTGGCGACAAAACCCCGTTTTTGGCTCAATTTCCATACAAAACGTCGAAATTTGGGCCAAATGTGGCCAAATTCGAGGCTTTCACCGACTCCTCTTGCATCCCTTGGCCATATTTTGTTGTATCCTGTCAGGCTGAGCAAAAAAAGGCTCAAGGGCATCAAGCAATTCAGTGGTAAGTACCGAATTTTGCGACAAATGCACAGAAATGCTTAGAATTTGCTTGTAATGTCAATTCTGTGATTATTTCGTCAAATTGGAGCCTTTCACCGAGATTTCTTGGAGCCTTTGGACATATTCTGTTGTAACCTATCAGGCTGAGCACGAAAATGACAAAGACAACCAACAGAGAGGCTGGCAAGTACCGGATTCGGCGACAAAACCCCGTTTTTGGCTCAATTTCCATACAAAACGTCGAAATTTGGGCCAAATGTGGCCAAATTCGAGGCTTTCACCGACTCCTCTTGCATCCCTTGGCCATATTTTGTTGTATCCTGTCAGGCTGAGCAAAAAAAGGCCCAAGGGCATCAAGCAATTCAGTGGTAAGTACCGAATTTTGCGACAAATGCACAGAAATGCTTAGAATTTGCTTGTAATGTCAATTCTGTGATTATTTCGTCAAATTGGAGCCTTTCACCGAGATTTCTTGGAGCCTTTGGACATATTCTGTTGTAACCTATCAGGCTGAGCACGAAAATGACAAAGACAACCAACAGAGAGGCTGGCAAGTACCGGATTCGGCGACAAAACCCCGTTTTTGGCTCAATTTCCATACAAAACGTCGAAATTTGGGCCAAATGTGGCCAAATTCGAGGCTTTCACCGACTCCTCTTGCATCCCTTGGCCATATTTTGTTGTATCCTGTCAGGCTGAGCAAAAAAAGGCCCAAGGGCATCAAGCAATTCAGTGGTAAGTACCGAATTTTGCGACAAATGCACAGAAATGCTTAGAATTTGCTTGTAATGTCAATTCTGTGATTATTTCGTCAAATTGGAGCCTTTCACCGAGATTTCTTGGAGCCTTTGGACATATTCTGTTGTAACCTATCAGGCTGAGCACGAAAATGACAAAGACAACCAACAGAGAGGCTGGCAAGTACCGGATTTGGCGACAAAACCCCGTTTTTGGCTCAATTTCCATACAAAACGTCGAAATTTGGGCCAAATGTGGCCAAATTCGAGGCTTTCACCGACTCCTCTTGCATCCCTTGGCCATATTTTGTTGTATCCTGTCAGGCTGAGCAAAAAAAGGCCCAAGGGCATCAAGCAATTCAGTGGTAAGTACCGAATTTTGCGACAAATGCACAGAAATGCTTAGAATTTGCTTGTAATGTCAATTCTGTGATTATTTCGTCAAATTGGAGCCTTTCACCGAGATTTCTTGGAGCCTTTGGACATATTCTGTTGTAACCTATCAGGCTGAGCACGAAAATGACAAAGACAACCAACAGAGAGGGTGGCAAGTACCGGATTCGGCGACAAAACCCCGTTTTTGGCTCAATTTCCATACAAAACGTCGAAATTTGGGCCAAATGTGGCCAAATTCGAGGTTTTCACCGACTCCTCTTGCATCCCTTGGCCATATTTTGTTGTATCCTGTCAGGCTGAGCAAAAAAAGGCCCAAGGGCATCAAGCAATTCAGTGGTAAGTACCGAATTTTGCGACAAATGCACAGAAATGCTTAGAATTTGCTTGTAATGTCAATTCTGTGATTATTTCGTCAAATTGGAGCCTTTCACCGAGATTTCTTGGAGCCTTTGGACATATTCTGTTGTAACCTATCAGGCTGAGCACGAAAATGACAAAGACAACCAACAGAGAGGCTGGCAAGTACCGGATTCGGCGACATAACCCCGTTTTTGGCTCAATTTCCATACAAAACGTCGAAATTTGGGCCAAATGTGGCCAAATTCGAGGCTTTCACCGACTCCTCTTGCATCCCTTGGCCATATTTTGTTGTATCCTGTCAGGCTGAGCAAAAAAAGGCCCAAGGGCATCAAGCAATTCAGTGGTAAGTACCGAATTTTGCGACAAATGCACAGAAATGCTTAGAATTTGCTTGTAATGTCAATTCTGTGATTATTTCGTCAAATTGGAGCCTTTCACCGAGATTTCTTGGAGCCTTTGGACATATTCTGTTGTAACCTATCAGGCTGAGCACGAAAATGACAAAGACAACCAACAGAGAGGCTGGCAAGTACCGGATTCGGCGACAAAACCCCGTTTTTGGCTCAATTTCCATACAAAACGTCGAAATTTGGGCCAAATGTGGCCAAATTCGAGGCTTTCACCGACTCCTCTTGCATCCCTTGGCCATATTTTGTTGTATCCTGTCAGGCTGAGCAAAAAAAGGCCCAAGGGCATCAAGCAATTCAGTGGTAAGTACCGAATTTTGCGACAAATGCACAGAAATGCTTAGAATTTGCTTGTAATGTCAATTCTGTGATTATTTCGTCAAATTGGAGCCTTTCACCGAGATTTCTTGGAGCCTTTGGACATATTCTGTTGTAACCTATCAGGCTGAGCACGAAAATGACAAAGACAACCAACAGAGAGGCTGGCAAGTACCGGATTCGGCGACAAAACCCCGTTTTTGGCTCAATTTCCATACAAAACGTCGAAATTTGGGCCAAATGTGGCCAAATTCGAGACTTTCACCGACTCCTCTTGCATCCCTTGGCCATATTTTGTTGTATCCTGTCAGGCTGAGCAAAAAAAGGCCCAAGGGCATCAAGCAATTCAGTGGTAAGTACCGAATTTTGCGACAAATGCACAGAAATGCTTAGAATTTGCTTGTAATGTCAATTCTGTGATTATTTCGTCAAATTGGAGCCTTTCACCGAGATTTCTTGGAGCCTTTGGACATATTCTGTTGTAACCTATCAGGCTGAGCACGAAAATGACAAAGACAACCAACAGAGAGGCTGGCAAGTACCGGATTCGGCGACAAAACCCCGTTTTTGGCTCAATTTCCATACAAAACGTCGAAATTTGGGCCAAATGTGGCCAAATTCGAGGCTTTCACCGACTCCTCTTGCATCCCTTGGCCATATTTTGTTGTATCCTGTCAGGCTGAGCAAAAAAAGGCCCAAGGGCATCAAGCAATTCAGTGGTAAGTACCGAATTTTGCGACAAATGCACAGAAATGCTTAGAATTTGCTTGTAATGTCAATTCTGTGATTATTTCGTCAAATTGGAGCCTTTCACCGAGATTTCTTGGAGCCTTTGGACATATTCTGTTGTAACCTATCAGGCTGAGCACGAAAATGACAAAGACAACCAACAGAGAGGCTGGCAAGTACCGGATTCGGCGACAAAACCCCGTTTTTGGCTCAATTTCCATACAAAACGTCGAAATTTGGGCCAAATGTGGCCAAATTCGAGGCTTTCACCGACTCCTCTTGCATCCCTTGGCCATATTTTGTTGTATCCTGTCAGGCTGAGCAAAAAAAGGCCCAAGGGCATCAAGCAATTCAGTGGTAAGTACCGAATTTTGCGACAAATGCACAGAAATGCTTAGAATTTGCTTGTAATGTCAATTCTGTGATTATTTCGTCAAATTGGAGCCTTTCACCGAGATTTCTTGGAGCCTTTGGACATATTCTGTTGTAACCTATCAGGCTGAGCACGAAAATGACAAAGACAACCAACAGAGAGGCTGGCAAGTACCGGATTCGGCGACAAAACCCCGTTTTTGGCTCAATTTCCATACAAAACGTCGAAATTTGGGCCAAATGTGGCCAAATTCGAGGCTTTCACCGACTCCTCTTGCATCCCTTGGCCATATTTTGTTGTATCCTGTCAGGCTGAGCAAAAAAAGGCCCAAGGGCATCAAGCAATTCAGTGGTAAGTACCGAATTTTGCGACAAATGCACAGAAATGCTTAGAATTTGCTTGTAATGTCAATTCTGTGATTATTTCGTCAAATTGGAGCCTTTCACCGAGATTTCTTGGAGCCTTTGGACATATTCTGTTGTAACCTATCAGGCTGAGCACGAAAATGACAAAGACAACCAACAGAGAGGCTGGCAAGTACCGGATTTGGCGACAAAACCCCGTTTTTGGCTCAATTTCCATACAAAACGTCGA
The DNA here is from genome assembly GCF_058129835.1 of Hydra viridissima. NCBI lineage: Eukaryota > Metazoa > Cnidaria > Hydrozoa > Anthoathecata > Hydridae > Hydra > Hydra viridissima. The sequence goes on from NW_028324330.1 coordinate 68,999, forward strand.
AATTTGGGCCAAATGTGGCCAAATTCGAGGCTTTCACCGACTCCTCTTGCATCCCTTGGCCATATTTTGTTGTATCCTGTCAGGCTGAGCAAAAAAAGGCCCAAGGGCATCAAGCAATTCAGTGGTAAGTACCGAATTTTGCGACAAATGCACAGAAATGCTTAGAATTTGCTTGTAATGTCAATTCTGTGATTATTTCGTCAAATTGGAGCCTTTCACCGAGATTTCTTGGAGCCTTTGGACATATTCTGTTGTAACCTATCAGGCTGAGCACGAAAATGACAAAGACAACCAACAGAGAGGCTGGCAAGTACCGGATTTGGCGACAAAACCCCGTTTTTGGCTCAATTTCCATACAAAACGTCGAAATTTGGGCCAAATGTGGCCAAATTCGAGGCTTTCACCGACTCCTCTTGCATCCCTTGGCCATATTTTGTTGTATCCTGTCAGGCTGAGCAAAAAAAGGCCCAAGGGCATCAAGCAATTCAGTGGTAAGTACCGAATTTTGCGACAAATGCACAGAAATGCTTAGAATTTGCTTGTAATGTCAATTCTGTGATTATTTCGTCAAATTGGAGCCTTTCACCGAGATTTCTTGGAGCCTTTGGACATATTCTGTTGTAACCTATCAGGCTGAGCACGAAAATGACAAAGACAACCAACAGAGAGGCTGGCAAGTACCGGATTCGGCGACAAAACCCCGTTTTTGGCTCAATTTCCATACAAAACGTCGAAATTTGGGCCAAATGTGGCCAAATTCGAGGCTTTCACCGACTCCTCTTGCATCCCTTGGCCATATTTTGTTGTATCCTGTCAGGCTGAGCAAAAAAAGGCCCAAGGGCATCAAGCAATTCAGTGGTAAGTACCGAATTTTGCGACAAATGCACAGAAATGCTTAGAATTTGCTTGTAATGTCAATTCTGTGATTATTTCGTCAAATTGGAGCCTTTCACCGAGATTTCTTGGAGCCTTTGGACATATTCTGTTGTAACCTATCAGGCTGAGCACGAAAATGACAAAGACAACCAACAGAGAGGCTGGCAAGTACCGGATTCGGCGACAAAACCCCGTTTTTGGCTCAATTTCCATACAAAACGTCGAAATTTGGGCCAAATGTGGCCAAATTCGAGGCTTTCACCGACTCCTCTTGCATCCCTTGGCCATATTTTGTTGTATCCTGTCAGGCTGAGCAAAAAAAGGCCCAAGGGCATCAAGCAATTCAGTGGTAAGTACCGAATTTTGCGACAAATGCACAGAAATGCTTAGAATTTGCTTGTAATGTCAATTCTGTGATTATTTCGTCAAATTGGAGCCTTTCACCGAGATTTCTTGGAGCCTTTGGACATATTCTGTTGTAACCTATCAGGCTGAGCACGAAAATGACAAAGACAACCAACAGAGAGGCTGGCAAGTACCGGATTCGGCGACAAAACCCCGTTTTTGGCTCAATTTCCATACAAAACGTCGAAATTTGGGCCAAATGTGGCCAAATTCGAGGCTTTCACCGACTCCTCTTGCATCCCTTGGCCATATTTTGTTGTATCCTGTCAGGCTGAGCAAAAAAAGGCCCAAGGGCATCAAGCAATTCAGTGGTAAGTACCGAATTTTGCGACAAATGCACAGAAATGCTTAGAATTTGCTTGTAATGTCAATTCTGTGATTATTTCGTCAAATTGGAGCCTTTCACCGAGAATTCTTGGAGCCTTTGGACATATTCTGTTGTAACCTATCAGGCTGAGCACGAAAATGACAAAGACAACCAACAGAGAGGCTGGCAAGTACCGGATTTGGCGACAAAACCCCGTTTTTGGCTCAATTTCCATACAAAACGTCGAAATTTGGGCCAAATGTGGCCAAATTCGAGGCTTTCACCGACTCCTCTTGCATCCCTTGGCCATATTTTGTTGTATCCTGTCAGGCTGAGCAAAAAAAGGCCCAAGGGCATCAAGCAATTCAGTGGTAAGTACCGAATTTTGCGACAAATGCACAGAAATGCTTAGAATTTGCTTGTAATGTCAATTCTGTGATTATTTCGTCAAATTGGAGCCTTTCACCGAGATTTCTTGGAGCCTTTGGACATATTCTGTTGTAACCTATCAGGCTGAGCACGAAAATGACAAAGACAACCAACAGAGAGGCTGGCAAGTACCGGATTCGGCGACAAAACCCCGTTTTTGGCTCAATTTCCATACAAAACGTCGAAATTTGGGCCAAATGTGGCCAAATTCGAGGCTTTCACCGACTCCTCTTGCATCCCTTGGCCATATTTTGTTGTATCCTGTCAGGCTGAGCAAAAAAAGGCCCAAGGGCATCAAGCAATTCAGTGGTAAGTACCGAATTTTGCGACAAATGCACAGAAATGCTTAGAATTTGCTTGTAATGTCAATTCTGTGATTATTTCGTCAAATTGGAGCCTTTCACCGAGATTTCTTGGAGCCTTTGGACATATTCTGTTGTAACCTATCAGGCTGAGCACGAAAATGACAAAGACAACCAACAGAGAGGCTGGCAAGTACCGGATTCGGCGACAAAACCCCGTTTTTGGCTCAATTTCCATACAAAACGTCGAAATTTGGGCCAAATGTGGCCAAATTCGAGGCTTTCACCGACTCCTCTTGCATCCCTTGGCCATATTTTGTTGTATCCTGTCAGGCTGAGCAAAAAAAGGCCCAAGGGCATCAAGCAATTCAGTGGTAAGTACCGAATTTTGCGACAAATGCACAGAAATGCTTAGAATTTGCTTGTAATGTCAATTCTGTGATTATTTCGTCAAATTGGAGCCTTTCACCGAGAATTCTTGGAGCCTTTGGACATATTCTGTTGTAACCTATCAGGCTGAGCACGAAAATGACAAAGACAACCAACAGAGAGGCTGGCAAGTACCGGATTTGGCGACAAAACCCCGTTTTTGGCTCAATTTCCATACAAAACGTCGAAATTTGGGCCAAATGTGGCCAAATTCGAGGCTTTCACCGACTCCTCTTGCATCCCTTGGCCATATTTTGTTGTATCCTGTCAGGCTGAGCAAAAAAAGGCCCAAGGGCATCAAGCAATTCAGTGGTAAGTACCGAATTTTGCGACAAATGCACAGAAATGCTTAGAATTTGCTTGTAATGTCAATTCTGTGATTATTTCGTCAAATTGGAGCCTTTCACCGAGATTTCTTGGAGCCTTTGGACATATTCTGTTGTAACCTATCAGGCTGAGCACGAAAATGACAAAGACAACCAACAGAGAGGCTGGCAAGTACCGGATTCGGCGACAAAACCCCGTTTTTGGCTCAATTTCCATACAAAACGTCGAAATTTGGGCCAAATGTGGCCAAATTCGAGGCTTTCACCGACTCCTCTTGCATCCCTTGGCCATATTTTGTTGTATCCTGTCAGGCTGAGCAAAAAAAGGCCCAAGGGCATCAAGCAATTCAGTGGTAAGTACCGAATTTTGCGACAAATGCACAGAAATGCTTAGAATTTGCTTGTAATGTCAATTCTGTGATTATTTCGTCAAATTGGAGCCTTTCACCGAGATTTCTTGGAGCCTTTGGACATATTCTGTTGTAACCTATCAGGCTGAGCACGAAAATGACAAAGACAACCAACAGAGAGGCTGGCAAGTACCGGATTTGGCGACAAAACCCCGTTTTTGGCTCAATTTCCATACAAAACGTCGAAATTTGGGCCAAATGTGGCCAAATTCGAGGCTTTCACCGACTCCTCTTGCATCCCTTGGCCATATTTTGTTGTATCCTGTCAGGCTGAGCAAAAAAAGGCCCAAGGGCATCAAGCAATTCAGTGGTAAGTACCGAATTTTGCGACAAATGCACAGAAATGCTTAGAATTTGCTTGTAATGTCAATTCTGTGATTATTTCGTCAAATTGGAGCCTTTCACCGAGATTTCTTGGAGCCTTTGGACATATTCTGTTGTAACCTATCAGGCTGAGCACGAAAATGACAAAGACAACCAACAGAGAGGCTGGCAAGTACCGGATTCGGCGACAAAACCCCGTTTTTGGCTCAATTTCCATACAAAACGTCGAAATTTGGGCCAAATGTGGCCAAATTCGAGGCTTTCACCGACTCCTCTTGCATCCCTTGGCCATATTTTGTTGTATCCTGTCAGGCTGAGCAAAAAAAGGCCCAAGGGCATCAAGCAATTCAGTGGTAAGTACCGAATTTTGCGACAAATGCACAGAAATGCTTAGAATTTGCTTGTAATGTCAATTCTGTGATTATTTCGTCAAATTGGAGCCTTTCACCGAGATTTCTTGGAGCCTTTGGACATATTCTGTTGTAACCTATCAGGCTGAGCACGAAAATGACAAAGACAACCAACAGAGAGGCTGGCAAGTACCGGATTTGGCGACAAAACCCCGTTTTTGGCTCAATTTCCATACAAAACGTCGAAATTTGGGCCAAATGTGGCCAAATTCGAGGCTTTCACCGACTCCTCTTGCATCCCTTGGCCATATTTTGTTGTATCCTGTCAGGCTGAGCAAAAAAAGGCCCAAGGGCATCAAGCAATTCAGTGGTAAGTACCGAATTTTGCGACAAATGCACAGAAATGCTTAGAATTTGCTTGTAATGTCAATTCTGTGATTATTTCGTCAAATTGGAGCCTTTCACCGAGATTTCTTGGAGCCTTTGGACATATTCTGTTGTAACCTATCAGGCTGAGCACGAAAATGACAAAGACAACCAACAGAGAGGCTGGCAAGTACCGGATTCGGCGACAAAACCCCGTTTTTGGCTCAATTTCCATACAAAACGTCGAAATTTGGGCCAAATGTGGCCAAATTCGAGGCTTTCACCGACTCCTCTTGCATCCCTTCGCCATATTTTGTTGTATCCTGTCAGGCTGAGCAAAAAAAGGCCCAAGGGCATCAAGCAATTCAGTGGTAAGTACCGAATTTTGCGACAAATGCACAGAAATGCTTAGAATTTGCTTGTAATGTCAATTCTGTGATTATTTCGTCAAATTGGAGCCTTTCACCGAGATTTCTTGGAGCCTTTGGACATATTCTGTTGTAACCTATCAGGCTGAGCACGAAAATGACAAAGACAACCAACAGAGAGGGTGGCAAGTACCGGATTCGGCGACAAAACCCCGTTTTTGGCTCAATTTCCATACAAAACGTCGAAATTTGGGCCAAATGTGGCCAAATTCGAGGCTTTCACCGACTCCTCTTGCATCCCTTGGCCATATTTTGTTGTATCCTGTCAGGCTGAGCAAAAAAAGGCCCAAGGGCATCAAGCAATTCAGTGGTAAGTACCGAATTTTGCGACAAATGCACAGAAATGCTTAGAATTTGCTTGTAATGTCAATTCTGTGATTATTTCGTCAAATTGGAGCCTTTCACCGAGATTTCTTGGAGCCTTTGGACATATTCTGTTGTAACCTATCAGGCTGAGCACGAAAATGACAAAGACAACCAACAGAGAGGCTGGCAAGTACCGGATTCGGCGACAAAACCCCGTTTTTGGCTCAATTTCCATACAAAACGTCGAAATTTGGGCCAAATGTGGCCAAATTCGAGGCTTTCACCGACTCCTCTTGCATCCCTTGGCCATATTTTGTTGTATCCTGTCAGGCTGAGCAAAAAAAGGCCCAAGGGCATCAAGCAATTCAGTGGTAAGTACCGAATTTTGCGACAAATGCACAGAAATGCTTAGAATTTGCTTGTAATGTCAATTCTGTGATTATTTCGTCAAATTGGAGCCTTTCACCGAGATTTCTTGGAGCCTTTGGACATATTCTGTTGTAACCTATCAGGCTGAGCACGAAAATGACAAAGACAACCAACAGAGAGGCTGGCAAGTACCGGATTCGGCGACAAAACCCCGTTTTTGGCTCAATTTCCATACAAAACGTCGAAATTTGGGCCAAATGTGGCCAAATTCGAGGCTTTCACCGACTCCTCTTGCATCCCTTGGCCATATTTTGTTGTATCCTGTCAGGCTGAGCAAAAAAAGGCCCAAGGGCATCAAGCAATTCAGTGGTAAGTACCGAATTTTGCGACAAATGCACAGAAATGCTTAGAATTTGCTTGTAATGTCAATTCTGTGATTATTTCGTCAAATTGGAGCCTTTCACCGAGATTTCTTGGAGCCTTTGGACATATTCTGTTGTAACCTATCAGGCTGAGCACGAAAATGACAAAGACAACCAACAGAGAGGCTGGCAAGTACCGGATTCGGCGACAAAACCCCGTTTTTGGCTCAATTTCCATACAAAACGTCGAAATTTGGGCCAAATGTGGCCAAATTCGAGGCTTTCACCGACTCCTCTTGCATCCCTTGGCCATATTTTGTTGTATCCTGTCAGGCTGAGCAAAAAAAGGCCCAAGGGCATCAAGCAATTCAGTGGTAAGTACCGAATTTTGCGACAAATGCACAGAAATGCTTAGAATTTGCTTGTAATGTCAATTCTGTGATTATTTCGTCAAATTGGAGCCTTTCACCGAGATTTCTTGGAGCCTTTGGACATATTCTGTTGTAACCTATCAGGCTGAGCACGAAAATGACAAAGACAACCAACAGAGAGGCTGGCAAGTACCGGATTCGGCGACAAAACCCCGTTTTTGGCTCAATTTCCATACAAAACGTCGAAATTTGGGCCAAATGTGGCCAAATTCGAGGCTTTCACCGACTCCTCTTGCATCCCTTGGCCATATTTTGTTGTATCCTGTCAGGCTGAGCAAAAAAAGGCCCAAGGGCATCAAGCAATTCAGTGGTAAGTACCGAATTTTGCGACAAATGCACAGAAATGCTTAGAATTTGCTTGTAATGTCAATTCTGTGATTATTTCGTCAAATTGGAGCCTTTCACCGAGATTTCTTGGAGCCTTTGGACATATTCTGTTGTAACCTATCAGGCTGAGCACGAAAATGACAAAGACAACCAACAGAGAGGCTGGCAAGTACCGGATTCGGCGACAAAACCCCGTTTTTGGCTCAATTTCCATACAAAACGTCGAAATTTGGGCCAAATGTGGCCAAATTCGAGGCTTTCACCGACTCCTCTTGCATCCCTTGGCCATATTTTGTTGTATCCTGTCAGGCTGAGCAAAAAAAGGCCCAAGGGCATCAAGCAATTCAGTGGTAAGTACCGAATTTTGCGACAAATGCACAGAAATGCTTAGAATTTGCTTGTAATGTCAATTCTGTGATTATTTCGTCAAATTGGAGCCTTTCACCGAGATTTCTTGGAGCCTTTGGACATATTCTGTTGTAACCTATCAGGCTGAGCACGAAAATGACAAAGACAACCAACAGAGAGGCTGGCAAGTACCGGATTCGGCGACAAAACCCCGTTTTTGGCTCAATTTCCATACAAAACGTCGAAATTTGGGCCAAATGTGGCCAAATTCGAGGCTTTCACCGACTCCTCTTGCATCCCTTGGCCATATTTTGTTGTATCCTGTCAGGCTGAGCAAAAAAAGGCCCAAGGGCATCAAGCAATTCAGTGGTAAGTACCGAATTTTGCGACAAATGCACAGAAATGCTTAGAATTTGCTTGTAATGTCAATTCTGTGATTATTTCGTCAAATTGGAGCCTTTCACCGAGATTTCTTGGAGCCTTTGGACATATTCTGTTGTAACCTATCAGGCTGAGCACGAAAATGACAAAGACAACCAACAGAGAGGCTGGCAAGTACCGGATTCGGCGACAAAACCCCGTTTTTGGCTCAATTTCCATACAAAACGTCGAAATTTGGGCCAAATGTGGCCAAATTCGAGGCTTTCACCGACTCCTCTTGCATCCCTTGGCCATATTTTGTTGTATCCTGTCAGGCTGAGCAAAAAAAGGCCCAAGGGCATCAAGCAATTCAGTGGTAAGTACCGAATTTTGCGACAAATGCACAGAAATGCTTAGAATTTGCTTGTAATGTCAATTCTGTGATTATTTCGTCAAATTGGAGCCTTTCACCGAGATTTCTTGGAGCCTTTGGACATATTCTGTTGTAACCTATCAGGCTGAGCACGAAAATGACAAAGACAACCAACAGAGAGGCTGGCAAGTACCGGATTCGGCGACAAAACCCCGTTTTTGGCTCAATTTCCATACAAAACGTCGAAATTTGGGCCAAATGTGGCCAAATTCGAGGCTTTCACCGACTCCTCTTGCATCCCTTGGCCATATTTTGTTGTATCCTGTCAGGCTGAGCAAAAAAAGGCCCAAGGGCATCAAGCAATTCAGTGGTAAGTACCGAATTTTGCGACAAATGCACAGAAATGCTTAGAATTTGCTTGTAATGTCAATTCTGTGATTATTTCGTCAAATTGGAGCCTTTCACCGAGATTTCTTGGAGCCTTTGGACATATTCTGTTGTAACCTATCAGGCTGAGCACGAAAATGACAAAGACAACCAACAGAGAGGCTGGCAAGTACCGGATTCGGCGACAAAACCCCGTTTTTGGCTCAATTTCCATACAAAACGTCGAAATTTGGGCCAAATGTGGCCAAATTCGAGGCTTTCACCGACTCCTCTTGCATCCCTTGGCCATATTTTGTTGTATCCTGTCAGGCTGAGCAAAAAAAGGCCCAAGGGCATCAAGCAATTCAGTGGTAAGTACCGAATTTTGCGACAAATGCACAGAAATGCTTAGAATTTGCTTGTAATGTCAATTCTGTGATTATTTCGTCAAATTGGAGCCTTTCACCGAGATTTCTTGGAGCCTTTGGACATATTCTGTTGTAACCTATCAGGCTGAGCACGAAAATGACAAAGACAACCAACAGAGAGGCTGGCAAGTACCGGATTCGGCGACAAAACCCCGTTTTTGGCTCAATTTCCATACAAAACGTCGAAATTTGGGCCAAATGTGGCCAAATTCGAGGCTTTCACCGACTCCTCTTGCATCCCTTGGCCATATTTTGTTGTATCCTGTCAGGCTGAGCAAAAAAAGGCCCAAGGGCATCAAGCAATTCAGTGGTAAGTACCGAATTTTGCGACAAATGCACAGAAATGCTTAGAATTTGCTTGTAATGTCAATTCTGTGATTATTTCGTCAAATTGGAGCCTTTCACCGAGATTTCTTGGAGCCTTTGGACATATTCTGTTGTAACCTATCAGGCTGAGCACGAAAATGACAAAGACAACCAACAGAGAGGCTGGCAAGTACCGGATTCGGCGACAAAACCCCGTTTTTGGCTCAATTTCCATACAAAACGTCGAAATTTGGGCCAAATGTGGCCAAATTCGAGGCTTTCACCGACTCCTCTTGCATCCCTTGGCCATATTTTGTTGTATCCTGTCAGGCTGAGCAAAAAAAGGCCCAAGGGCATCAAGCAATTCAGTGGTAAGTACCGAATTTTGCGACAAATGCACAGAAATGCTTAGAATTTGCTTGTAATGTCAATTCTGTGATTATTTCGTCAAATTGGAGCCTTTCACCGAGATTTCTTGGAGCCTTTGGACATATTCTGTTGTAACCTATCAGGCTGAGCACGAAAATGACAAAGACAACCAACAGAGAGGCTGGCAAGTACCGGATTCGGCGACAAAACCCCGTTTTTGGCTCAATTTCCATACAAAACGTCGAAATTTGGGCCAAATGTGGCCAAATTCGAGGCTTTCACCGACTCCTCTTGCATCCCTTGGCCATATTTTGTTGTATCCTGTCAGGCTGAGCAAAAAAAGGCCCAAGGGCATCAAGCAATTCAGTGGTAAGTACCGAATTTTGCGACAAATGCACAGAAATGCTTAGAATTTGCTTGTAATGTCAATTCTGTGATTATTTCGTCAAATTGGAGCCTTTCACCGAGATTTCTTGGAGCCTTTGGACATATTCTGTTGTAACCTATCAGGCTGAGCACGAAAATGACAAAGACAACCAACAGAGAGGCTGGCAAGTACCGGATTCGGCGACAAAACCCCGTTTTTGGCTCAATTTCCATACAAAACGTCGAAATTTGGGCCAAATGTGGCCAAATTCGAGGCTTTCACCGACTCCTCTTGCATCCCTTGGCCATATTTTGTTGTATCCTGTCAGGCTGAGCAAAAAAAGGCCCAAGGGCATCAAGCAATTCAGTGGTAAGTACCGAATTTTGCGACAAATGCACAGAAATGCTTAGAATTTGCTTGTAATGTCAATTCTGTGATTATTTCGTCAAATTGGAGCCTTTCACCGAGATTTCTTGGAGCCTTTGGACATATTCTGTTGTAACCTATCAGGCTGAGCACGAAAATGACAAAGACAACCAACAGAGAGGCTGGCAAGTACCGGATTTGGCGACAAAACCCCGTTTTTGGCTCAATTTCCATACAAAACGTCGAAATTTGGGCCAAATGTGGCCAAATTCGAGGCTTTCACCGACTCCTCTTGCATCCCTTGGCCATATTTTGTTGTATCCTGTCAGGCTGAGCAAAAAAAGGCCCAAGGGCATCAAGCAATTCAGTGGTAAGTACCGAATTTTGCGACAAATGCACAGAAATGCTTAGAATTTGCTTGTAATGTCAATTCTGTGATTATTTCGTCAAATTGGAGCCTTTCACCGAGATTTCTTGGAGCCTTTGGACATATTCTGTTGTAACCTATCAGGCTGAGCACGAAAATGACAAAGACAACCAACAGAGAGGCTGGCAAGTACCGGATTCGGCGACAAAACCCCGTTTTTGGCTCAATTTCCATACAAAACGTCGAAATTTGGGCCAAATGTGGCCAAATTCGAGGCTTTCACCGACTCCTCTTGCATCCCTTGGCCATATTTTGTTGTATCCTGTCAGGCTGAGCAAAAAAAGGCCCAAGGGCATCAAGCAATTCAGTGGTAAGTACCGAATTTTGCGACAAATGCACAGAAATGCTTAGAATTTGCTTGTAATGTCAATTCTGTGATTATTTCGTCAAATTGGAGCCTTTCACCGAGATTTCTTGGAGCCTTTGGACATATTCTGTTGTAACCTATCAGGCTGAGCACGAAAATGACAAAGACAACCAACAGAGAGGCTGGCAAGTACCGGATTCGGCGACAAAACCCCGTTTTTGGCTCAATTTCCATACAAAACGTCGAAATTTGGGCCAAATGTGGCCAAATTCGAGGCTTTCACCGACTCCTCTTGCATCCCTTGGCCATATTTTGTTGTATCCTGTCAGGCTGAGCAAAAAAAGGCCCAAGGGCATCAAGCAATTCAGTGGTAAGTACCGAATTTTGCGACAAATGCACAGAAATGCTTAGAATTTGCTTGTAATGTCAATTCTGTGATTATTTCGTCAAATTGGAGCCTTTCACCGAGATTTCTTGGAGCCTTTGGACATATTCTGTTGTAACCTATCAGGCTGAGCACGAAAATGACAAAGACAACCAACAGAGAGGCTGGCAAGTACCGGATTCGGCGACAAAACCCCGTTTTTGGCTCAATTTCCATACAAAACGTCGAAATTTGGGCCAAATGTGGCCAAATTCGAGGCTTTCACCGACTCCTCTTGCATCCCTTGGCCATATTTTGTTGTATCCTGTCAGGCTGAGCAAAAAAAGGCCCAAGGGCATCAAGCAATTCAGTGGTAAGTACCGAATTTTGCGACAAATGCACAGAAATGCTTAGAATTTGCTTGTAATGTCAATTCTGTGATTATTTCGTCAAATTGGAGCCTTTCACCGAGATTTCTTGGAGCCTTTGGACATATTCTGTTGTAACCTATCAGGCTGAGCACGAAAATGACAAAGACAACCAACAGAGAGGCTGGCAAGTACCGGATTCGGCGACAAAACCCCGTTTTTGGCTCAATTTCCATACAAAACGTCGAAATTTGGGCCAAATGTGGCCAAATTCGAGGCTTTCACCGACTCCTCTTGCATCCCTTGGCCATATTTTGTTGTATCCTGTCAGGCTGAGCAAAAAAAGGCCCAAGGGCATCAAGCAATTCAGTGGTAAGTACCGAATTTTGCGACAAATGCACAGAAATGCTTAGAATTTGCTTGTAATGTCAATTCTGTGATTATTTCGTCAAATTGGAGCCTTTCACCGAGATTTCTTGGAGCCTTTGGACATATTCTGTTGTAACCTATCAGGCTGAGCACGAAAATGACAAAGACAACCAACAGAGAGGCTGGCAAGTACCGGATTCGGCGACAAAACCCCGTTTTTGGCTCAATTTCCATACAAAACGTCGAAATTTGGGCCAAATGTGGCCAAATTCGAGGCTTTCACCGACTCCTCTTGCATCCCTTGGCCATATTTTGTTGTATCCTGTCAGGCTGAGCAAAAAAAGGCCCAAGGGCATCAAGCAATTCAGTGGTAAGTACCGAATTTTGCGACAAATGCACAGAAATGCTTAGAATTTGCTTGTAATGTCAATTCTGTGATTATTTCGTCAAATTGGAGCCTTTCACCGAGATTTCTTGGAGCCTTTGGACATATTCTGTTGTAACCTATCAGGCTGAGCACGAAAATGACAAAGACAACCAACAGAGAGGCTGGCAAGTACCGGATTCGGCGACAAAACCCCGTTTTTGGCTCAATTTCCATACAAAACGTCGAAATTTGGGCCAAATGTGGCCAAATTCGAGGCTTTCACCGACTCCTCTTGCATCCCTTGGCCATATTTTGTTGTATCCTGTCAGGCTGAGCAAAAAAAGGCCCAAGGGCATCAAGCAATTCAGTGGTAAGTACCGAATTTTGCGACAAATGCACAGAAATGCTTAGAATTTGCTTGTAATGTCAATTCTGTGATTATTTCGTCAAATTGGAGCCTTTCACCGAGATTTCTTGGAGCCTTTGGACATATTCTGTTGTAACCTATCAGGCTGAGCACGAAAATGACAAAGACAACCAACAGAGAGGCTGGCAAGTACCGGATTCGGCGACAAAACCCCGTTTTTGGCTCAATTTCCATACAAAACGTCGAAATTTGGGCCAAATGTGGCCAAATTCGAGGCTTTCACCGACTCCTCTTGCATCCCTTGGCCATATTTTGTTGTATCCTGTCAGGCTGAGCAAAAAAAGGCCCAAGGGCATCAAGCAATTCAGTGGTAAGTACCGAATTTTGCGACAAATGCACAGAAATGCTTAGAATTTGCTTGTAATGTCAATTCTGTGATTATTTCGTCAAATTGGAGCCTTTCACCGAGATTTCTTGGAGCCTTTGGACATATTCTGTTGTAACCTATCAGGCTGAGCACGAAAATGACAAAGACAACCAACAGAGAGGCTGGCAAGTACCGGATTCGGCGACAAAACCCCGTTTTTGGCTCAATTTCCATACAAAACGTCGAAATTTGGGCCGAATGTGGCCAAATTCGAGGCTTTCACCGACTCCTCTTGCATCCCTTGGCCATATTTTGTTGTATCCTGTCAGGCTGAGCAAAAAAAGGCCCAAGGGCATCAAGCAATTCAGTGGTAACCCAGCCGGCACAAAGACGTCTAAAAGATGTTTTTTATAGGCATATTTTTGGTTTTGAAAACGTCTCCGTAGACGTCTAAAACGTGAGACGATAAGACGCTTACGGAAAGTTTTCTTAAAGAGGTCTTGATATTGCGTCTTTTAGAGCTCTTTTTCTTAGCTTTTCTGTAACCTTTTTCTTTATGATCTCTTTTCATAACTATTATTAACTCAATATTACGGAAAGGACTTTTATAATAAATTTTATAATTAAATGTCCTTCAATAATATAAAGTTAATAATAGTTAATGCATAGGAATATTTCATAAAATACATTCTTTGTAAATGTTATCATCTATTTGGAAAATAATAGTAAAACGCATATTTATTCATGTCATACATGTTTATTTTTCAAATGCAAATAGTTTACAACCGTAATACATACTAAAATTCAAAGAGAAATGTGTTATTTTAACTATTCATTATTAGTAGAAAAATAGGACTAACACGGAACTTTATTTGTTCTTATATCAGTTAGATTATAGAGTTTCTTAAATAAAACTTTTAAATGGAAATGCAAAAGCACAAATATCAAGCATACTTATTTAAAACATTAACAAGAAATATTACTTCTATCCTACAAATACAGTGGCTGAAAAATATAAGTACGAATTGTTAAAATTTTAGGAGTTTCTACTTGTTCGAACCACATTCGTATTAAACTCCTCAAAGTAATGCGCTCAAATACAGTTCATAACATCTTTTCGGATTGATAAATTCTTTAGCTTAACTAATGCTCGAACGTGCAATAACGACTCTTTTAATAACGTAAACTTTTACAGCATCTGCAAAAATACGTAAACATTTTTAGTAAGTAAGAACAATTCAAACCTATAATAAAAAAAAAACTAAACAACTATATTTAAAGATAGTTAATAGTTTTAAGATTGAATAATAAAAAGCATTTTTAAACACAATAAAAACACCCAACAACAACAACACTAATACAAAGAATTTAAAAAGTTTAACAAAAGCAATAAACAATAAAAGTAATAATCAATTACAAAAGTGATAAGGGATAAAAGGAATTTTTTATTATAACAACATTAACTTAAAAGTGTAACAAAGATAATAAACAACAACAATAGTTAAAGTTGTTGCAAAATATAATAGAAATCTTAACTAACCTCATCAACAACAACAGCAACAGCAACAACAACAACCACAACACCAACAACCATAACAACAACAACAACAACAACAACCACAGCAATAACAACAACAACAACTACAATAAAAACCCTGCCTGAAAAAAAAAAAAAAAAAAACATAAAAGAAAATAAATAAATAAATAAATGAAGTTTTAAAAACTGAAACAGATTATGAAAATAATACAGAAGAAAAACTAAAAATTATAGAGAAAAATTTAAAGCTTGATGAAATTATTAACAATAATAAAAGATAAATGGTAAAAAAAAAAAGTTAAAACAATAATAATGATAACAAAAAAATGTCAGAATGTTGTGGATCTCGTGTCCATAGAATGAAAATAAATGTATCTTTCCAGCCTTACATGAAGGCAGAGATGGAGGAGAGGGATTAATCTGGATGAGAGGGATTATTGATTTGATTTAGGAGTTGAGACTAGCATCTAGGTGATTGAAAAAAAAAAAAAAAAAAAAAAAAGCATAGCACTTGCCTATGTGAATAAAGGAACAGAAATTTTAAAAAAATGACACTTTAAAAACTTAAACAGATGATGAAAATAATATAGAAGAACAACTAAAAAAAAAAAATTTAAGCTTGATAAAAACATTAGCAATGAGAAGTGATAAGTAATAAAAGATAGAAAACAAAAAAACAAAAAAACTTTAAGATAAAACAATAATTAAGATAATAAAAAAGTGTCAGAATGTTGTGGATCTTGCTCCATAGGAGAAAAATAAATGTATCATTCTGGCCTCATTTTTGGCAAGGAGGCAGGGGAGGAGGAGAGAGGATAATCTGGATGAAAGGGATTGTTGATTTGAATGAGGAGTTGAAAACAGCGCTTTGTTGCTACAAAAATAAAAAAATTGCAGCAGCTCTATGTATTAACAAAATAACGGAACAATCAAGTGCAGCTTATAAATATAAATCAAAACTATACAAATATAATTAAACTAACAAACAACAGCAACTATAAATAATAGCAAGAGCTTTAAAATGTGATAAAAGTAATAAACAACAATAGTAATTAATACAAAAAAGCATCACAAAAATGATAAACAATGACAATAATAAACAGCAAGAAAGGTTTTTACAATAAAAAAAAAATCTCAAATATTAGCAATATAAAGTAGTCAAAATTTATTTTTAAATTCAATAAGAGTTATTAAAGAGTAAATACAATAAGCAATAAATATTAAAAAAACATAGAAATATAATAAAAAGAACAACAACAATAATTAATAAAGAAGTAGTTTAAAAAAACTTTAAAACTTAACAATAATGATTAAAAACAAAAACATTAATACAAAGATTTTAAAATTATATCAAAAGCAATAAAAAATGAAGTTAACAAGCAATAGCAATAATAAGTAAGAAAAAGAACTTAAAAATATAAACTAGTTAATTTTAAAATGTGATAAAAATACCAAACAATAACAATTATAAACAAAACTTAACTTCTTTGAGAGTACAGATAATAAATAACAACAACAAATACAAAAGAAAATAAAATTGCAACAAAAACAATAAACAATTAAAATAATAAACAATAGCAAATGAAGTGCTGCCAGCAAAAACTCCTTAAGTCCATTAAAAAAACAAAAACAAAAAACAAAAAACAGAGATAACTATGTCACTTCAATAATGAACTAATAAACTTTCATGTGTACCAGCTATTTTGAACAAAAAAAATATCTGAGCTGCATAAAAAATAGAATCAATTTCAATAAGGGATTTTACAAGTGACAAATAGATCTAATATTTTTGCCGAATACAAGCAAGCTATCATGGCATCCAAAAGAAGAAAAAGAGTTGAAGAAAACTGGTGCAGAAATACAAATAAAAAGATAAAAAAAAAAAAATGTGAAGAAAATCTGTTCTACAATTATAATGATTAACAGTTATTATAATGGAAACTCTTAATTGGTAAAAGGAACAATACTACTGTATTAATAAGTTTAAACAAAGGATCAACACTTGTGATAATTGTAGCATGCTATTGATTAATCTTTCATTATTAATCTTTAGTGTTTGTAATGCCTATACATTTGTTTTGTTGAAGTTGTAACTACCATTAGCAGTCATTATAACTATATGATATTTCATGGTATTATTGTTTATTTTATTAAATTACAAACTATTTCATCCCTTACTTGAAATATGTTTGAAAAAAGACTAACATTTTAGCATAGAAAATACTATTTACTGTTTAATTTACTTATAGATACATTATAAATGACTTTAACTTAAGTAAATAAGTAAAATATAATAGTTCATAGATATATAATAAAATTTCAATTTAGGAATTCAGTTTGTTCATCTATTTTTAAGGACATATTTTCAATTAAAAAAATATTGAATGTATGTTTACATGTAATGATTATAAAACTAAAGTAATATTTTAAGTTACCTTAAAGAAATCATTAATTAATAATGTTTCAGTTTAGTCTAGTCTAGCTTTTTAAATTTAGTCTCTAAGTTGTAATAAAGTTGCATTTTAAATTCTTTTTAATGTATAAGTTAATAGCAAATTTGTTATAAATTAATGATAACTTTATCAAATTTATATTTAGATTACTCTTTTTAATGCTAACTTTTGAAAGGAGGTATACTTCTAGCAAAAAACTTCACACTCCAACATGATATGCATATCTGAAAAGCACAGGTTTTCTATGATGAAACAAAAAAATATGAGTTGGACAAACAAGTCTTGTATTATGTACGAATTATCAAAAAGTAACAGCAGTCTTGTATTATGTACGAATTATCAAAAAGTAACTAACTACAAGTAAGCAACTAATGTTAGTGGAGTATATTACAAAAGACACATGGGTACACAATTTTGGTATCATTAACCTTGTTTCTTAAAAAACAACCTTCTATTATAATGTAGAAAATGCTGCAGATAAAGGACCCAATGAAGTAATAACATTTTTAGATGATTATATTAAAGAAAACAAGAATGATAGAAACGAGAAGATAACTCTGTTTGCCTAGAAGTGCTACAGTCAAAACAAAATATATATTTTGTATTGTTTGGTTAACCTTTGTACAATGGAGCTTTTCAAAGAATAATAATTAATTACCCTATTTCATAACACTTATTAACTGATGCTTTGCAAGAATTGAAAAAAGAAGAAAAAATTGGAGAAATAAGCAAACCATATGAATGGGTTAATATAATGAAATCTTGTAACAAAAAGAATCCATGCAAAGTTATCCTTGTTTTGTTCTTTAAAAATAAACTGTGAGATATTTTCTTTTTTCTTTTTAATTCAACATTTTGAAAGTTTTAATACTTAAAATATAGAAATGATATTTTGGTGCTTATCCTTTCTTTTTTTTGAACAAAAGTATTTGTTTAATAATTTATTTTTTAAAATAAACAATCAATACTATTGGTTCTTGCAACGAAATTCTGCATATTAAAAAATGCATGATGGATTTTATAGTTATTAAATTCATCAACCATTTATTTTATATATTTAAACAATAAAATTTAAGTTATTTTCTCTTTTTATATCTTTTTTACTATCTTTAGAAAAACAAAACAGACTTGTGAATTTCTTGACAAGAAAGTTTAAAAAATAAACAAAGCAGTGAACTTATTTTAGTTTATTACAAGTAATCTTAAAATGGTTACATCTCAAAATGAAAATAGTGTGACTAATGCAGTTTGTGCAGGCAGCATTTCAATTATAAATACAAAAAAGAGTTTAAAAATAAACAGTAAAAATGATAAACAATTAAAAAAAAATCCAATAATAAAAAAAACAAAATTAAAAACAATTTTAAAAGAACAAATAATTCAGTTCATTATTTCTTTGGTAAAAACATTACAAACTATGCATGGCATTAGCTACCATTTCAGTTGTTTCTTAGTCTTAAATAAAAGTATAACTACCAATTACAATTCTCCCAACATCAGACCATTGATCGAAGTAAACCTTTTATTGGTTTTTTGTACCATCTTTTCGACCTGGCGCATTCTTTAGCTTAACCATTACACGTTCTCTCATACTGGACTCTTTCATAGCAGGAAATGTTATTTTCACAGCATCTTTAAGTAAATTAGATAAACAATTAAAGAAAGCAAAAAATCTAAACTAGTTTCAGTTCCTCTTAACTTCTGTAAAGAATTTACCCACAAAATACTGCATTAGCTAATTTTCTAGATGTTTCTCACAAACACACACACACACACACACACACACACACACACACACACACACACACACACACACAAAGCATATTTACCAATTACAACTCTCCATAACCCAGACTTTTCTAATGCTAACTTTCCGCCACTCCCTTTCATGTTCATTTTACATTGCAGTTTCACAGAAAACATTCTGTCAATGATTTTTGAAGTTGCATCTTTGACATCTACACCCCCAATTTGAGAGAGCTGTTCTACCTGTATACAAAGACCAACTGCAAATTAGGAACTATCTTTAAAAAAAAAGTAGATTTTCTGTCCAATAATTGTTAAAAAAACAACAGTGGTGAAATTACCAAATTTTTTCTGTAGTTTTCATCCTTCAGTTGCTCTTCTACTGTCTCAAACTCTTCTAAGCTCAAAAGAGCTGAGATTTGTTTGGTGTCATTATGGACAGCTCTCCTTTCGCGTAGCTCATTCATGAATACTGCAATCTCTCCCAAATTGTTAAGAACAGCTTTTTGAAACTCTGTTAGAATAAATTGAAAAATATTGAGTAGAAGTCACCTGAACAGAACATGTTCCAAACAATTCTTTATTGCAACTCTCAAGCTCAATCATATTTAAAATAAACCGCTTTAGTCAAAACAATTTTCCTTACGTGCAGTTTCAAGAGGAAAACCTTGGGAGGAGCTGCATGCAACAGGTTGAGGTGTCCTTAACATGAAATAAAATATCACATCACTGCATTGTTTAATCATGCAGAGTTCAATGTGATAAAACTCAGTTAAATTACCTGTTGGTCACAGGGGATCTAGACCGAGAGCGTGTTGCTTCTCTGAAACTTTGCGATGATTCACTGACTTTTGAGGACGAAGGGACAAAAGAAGATGGTGGAGTTGGAAATGCTGTTAATTTGGTTTTGTGAGGAGCAGAAGCTGGTATCAATGGAATGTCTGAAAAAAAAACAAACAAAAAAACCATGTATTTGTATTAAATGACATGCATTTGATGTAAACCTATTATAAAAAATCCAACAAAGGGTGCAGTTTCTAACCTAATGTTTCATTTGAGGTCAATGTATTGTCAACAACAAAACCATGCTCATCTTCTGAAGCAGACAAGTCTGATAGTTTACACACTTCAACGTCATCTTTAACAAAAGTAGACATTTACTTTTTAAAAACAAAAACAAAAACAAAAAAACAAAACAAACACATAGCTGATTTAAAATCTTACTCGCACAAATACAATAAAAGCAATAGCAACTTGAAAAAATGATAAAAGACCTACCATCCTCACATTTCATTTTTATAAGTCTAAACTGCTTCCAGTGTGAACTTGGTGAAAGATTGTATCTCTCAGCCTGTAATACATCTACACCACTTGGCCAATAAACAACCTTTTTTTCTGTATCAATCCATTTTCTTAAAATTACTCCTATTTCTGTTTTGCTCTTCTCTTGCCATACCGCACAAGCCCACTTTTTCATTGGTACTGGTTCCATCTTTCGTCAAACCTTTTTACTAAGTTTTGTTAATCAATCTAAAGAAAACAATTTTAAGATGAGAACAGCTCCAAACAAAGGACAATATTAAATTGATTATTATGATCACAAGTAATGCAACTGTTAATGTAATTCAGAAATACTATAAATCTATTCTAAAACATTTTTGAAATACTAAAATGATCAATAAACTGTTGTTATGAAAAACATTACAACGTAACCTAATTCTTAAATTCCCATATTGAAGAAGAATAAAAATTGAGCAAGTTGAAATTGGTTAGGGGGGTTGCATAGTGCTAAAATAAGCAAATTGATTTTGAAAAACTTTAATTCTGCAGTTAAAAACTAAACATGTAAAAAAAAACTAAACTAATAAAAAACAAAGAAAACTAAACAAATAAAAAACAAACAAAGTAACAACAACAACTAATGCACAAAAAAAAAATTATTTTTGCTCTGATTCATGCAAAAGAGGAAAATATACAAAACCATTATTGAAAGGCAATACTGAAACCTTCTTTACTCTTACAAGTTCAGTCTTAAGAACCAGAACCCTTTTGGATGTAAATGCCACTTCGTCAAACTTCTCAACAAAACCAATGTCAAAGATTTTGGAATCCGCTGGGCTGGTATAAAAGCTTTTAGTATATTTCACCTTTAAACGATTGCACAAGTAGTTATCATCTGCAAGATTTTCAACAATCACAAAAAAATAGTTCTGATGTAGAAAACAAGAATCTCGAAAACTTACAGACAGGTTTGTACGCTTTGAAGTTTTAAATACAGTTCTGACATTTTGCAATTCAAACTGACGCTTTGCAACTTGTGATATTGGGTTGTTGCAGTTTCGAACTTGTTTCTTCAATGTTTGCAGGAAATTTTCAAAAGGGAAAGCGGACATTTCATTGAGTGAACAGTCTTGATTTTCAACATCATCTGAGAGATGAACCAAACTGTGAATGTTATAAACCACAAAGGTTTCACCATAAAAAGTTGCAGCGTTTTCTACAAAACAGTTAAGCAAGTCCCTAGCATAAGATAAGTAATGACGCCTGAACTCACTATTAGAACTCAACAAAATAGAAATAGAAACATGCAGCAAAAGAAAATGTTGATACATGTCGCTTTGAAGCACAGCTTTCAACACCAGAGGACCAGTATAAAGTAAAAACTGCCTGAATTCTGTGGCTTTCCATCTGTCTAGCTCAGACAATGAGCGTGGTTGGCGAGCAAAGTCAGAAGGTAACTTGCCATTTAAAGATAACAGTCTGTTAGAAACATCGCTTATTAAAAAGTTTGACAGCCTGCATACTCTTGGACCCTGAACTAAAAAAGTCAAAATTCTTTTTGTTGCTCCTAGACAAACTAAATGCATGTAATCTAAAACAAAGTCATTGATCAAAGATGCACCTAAACTTGAGAGAGGGGATACACCAACTTGATGACCATTTAAATACAACAGCTGATCAAAACAAGCATCAGACCTTAACAGATATGAACTTTGGGGCTTGAACACCACGCGATGAGCAACATACTCACCAACAATCTCACAACGCTCACAAGCGTGCTTTGAGGTGTGTCCAACAACTTGTTTCAAAAACGCTCTAGCTGGAGCATCACAGATAAAAACACCAAGACCAAACTTTAAGTTTGTTTTGTTGAAGGTTATACCAGCTACACAGAGGTGCTTGACTTCTAGAACAAAGTCCTTCAAAAAATCATCTACAGGATGGGGCTTAGATTTCCCACAGTATAGTGCAACAATGAAAACATTAGAGTGAAACATGCCCAAAATAGGCCACATTTGTACAAGCGATGATTTAAACAAAGGCAAACCGTCTATGCTGACATTTAACTTAATCTCAGTAACATCAATCACATCCATTTCTTTTAAACATTGAATCAAACCTTCCTGAATTCCAAAATAAGCATAGGAGCCACCGCAGATTTCTTGAGTACAGATTCGTCTGGGAGTCTTTAGCAACGTTCTAGCATCCTTTTGTAAATGCTCATAACCATGTCTATTGAGAACTGAAAGCAGATCATTGAAGGACTCACGAGATACATTGTGCTTAACTGCCCACCTAGCTAATTCGATGTTTAGAGGTGATGTCTTCGATCGATCAGCACTGCAACCATCGCTAACAATTTCGCTGCAAGCTAAAACGTCATCAACGTGAAGATCATGTTTGTCTGGTACTGCAACATCACCACTAGAAGGTTCAGTCAAAGTTAGCATCTTGGTAATCTCGGACTGGATTCTCCTATACTTTTTACTGTATACTCTTGCTCTTTCGTTCATTTCAGTGCTATAAACATAATGATGATAGTAAAAGTAAAAAAACAACAACAAACAAACTTGTATCAAAATCTTGTATACATTGCGTCCGCAAGGCAAACTTTAAACTTACAAAAAAGCCGGGGAGGAAGAGATGGTAAAAGCTCTAGACCTGCAGAAGGCATTCTTATTCGTTATATTTAAAAACTCTCTTTCATTAAATACGCAACACAACATTACCGAATCATTTTCATAAAACAAACACGAACATCATGAGAAAATTGATAAACCGTAACTAACATAAATTTTGCAAAGAGATGCCAGCATGTCTAATAACAATTTTGTCCCCCGGTCATTCAAGCTAGCTAAAGCAACTCTGTAAAACAGCCAAACAAAAACTTACTCAAAAAAGCAAAACAAAAAACTTACACAGTTTCCTCCTGATACTTGCAGATTTTGAAACTTTTTTTCATTTAAGACTAAAAAAAAACAACAACTATATAAGAAACCGGGGAGGGAGAAGGCAAAAGCTCAAGATCTGCAGGAAGCATTCTTATTTATCAATTTTAAAAATTCTATCTTATTAAATAGTAACACAACATTTCCAAATCGTCTTCATAAAAAAAACACAAACACCGTGAGAAAATCGATAAAACATAAAAAAATAAAATTTTGCAAAGTAAAACTAGCACGTCAAAGAAAATTATTGTCCCCCGGTTATTCAAGCTAGCTAAAGTAACTCTGTAAAACAGCCAAACAACTCGAAAAATCAAAACAAAAACTTACTCAGTTTACTCCTGGCATTTGCAGATTTTGAAACTTGTATCACAGAAGCCCTTTTTATGTCTATTTTCAAGACCAGTTAACGTAGGTGTATTTCCCATAATTGGCTCATTAGGACAAACCTCTTGTGGGAGGATAGACATTTGTGGCAGAGGCGAACTTCCAAGCTCATTGTTTGCCTTAGCCAATAACACACCAGGAAACGGCCCACGTGAATGTACCAATTTCATTCTATAGACGCTGGATCCGCACAAACCTAGGAATTTTTGACATTCACGTGACCAAAGGGGAGGGGGTTTTATCTTGCAAAAATTTTACTATCTCTCTCTCTCTCTTTCTTTACCCCTCTCGCTCCCCCTCACCCCTCTTACAACAGGCCTATTCGTCGTGCAACTAGAATTTTTTGTGCAGGCCTATTTTTTTACGGTTTAGATTTGTTTTAAAAGAGAAAATGCAATGTTGTTTATGATATGTTGTGAATTGCTGTTGCATGATGTAATGCAAACGAACTTGGATAATTTTAGCGTGGAGTTTTAGAATTCGTTTAAAGCAAGTGATATACATAGATTTTTAATTTCAGATTAAGTTTTTATATCGTGCCAAAAAAACTGTTGTGTGTATGCCTGTCACAATAATTATCAAAATGAACAAAATAGATGTATCGAGTGAAGCTAGTAAAGTGTATCAGTGCATCATATTTTAAATTACAGTGTTGAGCGTGAAAAACGGATAAAAGCCATTCCAATCTCTAATTCAGTTGTTAGCAATAGCACTGTTATCTGTGAGTTACACTGGCCTCCAAAATTTGAAACAGTTACAGTATGTGGAGGAAAACATCGACCAAAAAAAGCTCCATTTCCTTGGCTGGGAGTACCCTTATCTCAGATTCCAACTGCTGGTCCAACTCAAAGAACTACCATAATATCTTTAAGTGGCATTAGAAATACATAATATGATGAGTTTATGAAAATCTTCACTTTGAGACATTTCATAATGGAGTTAAGCGTAATGTTTCTATTTTAACAATCAATCTAATGATAACTGTTGAAACCTGGTCAAAGTTTGATAAGATACTTGACTTTTATGTTCCTTGAAAATGGACAATAAAAAAAAAAGGTAATTTTGCAACATAATTTGGTTATTGGACAAAAAATAATTGGAGATAAAATTTAAACATCAGACATAGTGATGTGCTTATTTGGCATATTGTTCATCATCAAGAGATATAAGGCCGAGATCCACAACATTCTGACATTTTCTTAGTATCTTCATTATTGTTATATCTTAAAGTTCTTTTTATTTTTGTTATTTGTTACTTACTATTTCTAATATTTTTATCAAGATTTAAATTTTCTGTTTTTGATATTTTTACTTGTTCTTCTGTATGATTTTCATCATTTGTTTCAGTATTTAAAATTTAATTTATCATTAATTTTTTTTTTTTTTTTTTTTTTCCTTCTTCAAATATACAGTTACTATGCTTTTTTTGTTGTTACAGGGCTTTTGTTGCTGTTGTTCTTAGTTAAGGTTTCTATTTCACTTTGATATATTTTTAATTATTGTTGTTGTTTATTATCTTTGTTATACTTTTAAGTTAACATGGTTATAATATCAATTTTCTTTATCCTTTTTATCTTATCATTTTTGTAACTGTAAATTTGTAAATTATTTTTGTATTTGTAAAAATAATCACTTACCATTTTTGTAATTGATTATTACTTTTATGGTTATTGCTTTTGTTAAACTTTTTAAATTGTTTGTGTTAGTATTGATGTTATTTGTTGTTTTTATTGTGTTTTAGAATGCTTTTTTATTATTCAATGTTGTAATTATTGATTATCTTTAAATATACTTGTTTTTGCTTTGTTTTGTTTGTTTCTTTTTGTTTTTGTTTGGATTAGGGTGGATTAAATTTCTATCAGCTAATTCTTGCCAATTTCTTTGTTCTAACTTTTCAAATAGTTAAAGATCATGTTTGCAGAAAAACTTTAAGTAATTATGATGATATCAGACTGTTATTTAATGGATATGGTTGAACATAATTGTATAATACTGTGCAATATTTTTTTAAAAAATTTATGTACCACTGTCGCAACATCATCTGGCAAAGAATCTGCATTAAATGATCTAGTTGTAAATATATTTTATAGTTTAAAAAAAGTTTCATTTAGTTGTGTTGTTGTTTTCTGATTTTTTTCTTATTTTGAAACAAAATTTAAATGGAATTATTTGTTTGGTTTAGTAACATTTTCTCATCATTATAAGAAAATAACAATTATGTGTTTCAGACTGTAAAGCAGGTGAAATTATAATTATAGGTAATATAACTATCAGGTGAAATTATAATTTTGTAAACATATGATGCTTTGAATTAAAAAATATTTCAGTGAGTTTTATTTATGTTGTTCATTAATTTAGGTTAATATTTATGTTTATCTCATATAAAAAAAATTACTACTGCTCATCCTTATCCCCTTCCTCTCCCTCCCCTCCCCCTGCCCCTCCTTTCCTCTTTGCTATATAAAAGATCCCAAAGGCTAAGTTTACTTCAAATTTTTAGACGCTAAATCAAAAACATTCTCAAGAGTGAATATACAAGATTTATTTCACTTTCAATTGCCCCTAAGAACTTTTGCGCTGTGATTAAGTTGAATTCTTTAGTTCCAACTAATTATTCTCTATTTATAATACAAAATCAACAGCAATGATATCCATTTCATTATTACATAAAGAGTTGTTGACTAAACCTACCTAATGATTATGCAAACGAAAAATATCGTAGGTTAAAAATATATAAAACTAATGAGAAGATAAAACAGAAAAGAAATACAAAATTAATGAACTTGTACACAAAGAAAAAAAACCAAGCCCAAGTAAAACATCATTCAAAGCAATTAAGCTCATATCATTCTCAGAGCCAAAAATAAGATATCTTAAAAACGTATAAAAAACGCAAATAAAATACCCGTCTTTACGGAGACCAAATGGAGACGTCTTTAAGTAGTCTAAAATGCGCTTGTGCCGGCAGGGAAGTACCGAATTTTGCGACAAATGCACAGAAATGCTTAGAATTTGCTTGTAATGTCAATTCTGTGATTATTTCGTCAAATTGGAGCCTTTCACCGAGATTTCTTGGAGCCTTTGGACATATTCTGTTGTAACCTATCAGGCTGAGCACGAAAATGACAAAGACAACCAACAGAGAGGCTGGCAAGTACCGGATTCGGCGACAAAACCCCGTTTTTGGCTCAATTTCCATACAAAACGTCGAAATTTGGGCCAAATGTGGCCAAATTCGAGGCTTTCACCGACTCCTCTTGCATCCCTTGGCCATATTTTGTTGTATCCTGTCAGGCTGAGCAAAAAAAGGCCCAAGGGCATCAAGCAATTCAGTGGTAAGTACCGAATTTTGCGACAAATGCACAGAAATGCTTAGAATTTGCTTGTAATGTCAATTCTGTGATTATTTCGTCAAATTGGAGCCTTTCACCGAGATTTCTTGGAGCCTTTGGACATATTCTGTTGTAACCTATCAGGCTGAGCACGAAAATGACAAAGACAACCAACAGAGAGGCTGGCAAGTACCGGATTCGGCGACAAAACCCCGTTTTTGGCTCAATTTCCATACAAAACGTCGAAATTTGGGCCAAATGTGGCCAAATTCGAGGCTTTCACCGACTCCTCTTGCATCCCTTGGCCATATTTTGTTGTATCCTGTCAGGCTGAGCAAAAAAAGGCCCAAGGGCATCAAGCAATTCAGTGGTAAGTACCGAATTTTGCGACAAATGCACAGAAATGCTTAGAATTTGCTTGTAATGTCAATTCTGTGATTATTTCGTCAAATTGGAGCCTTTCACCGAGATTTCTTGGAGCCTTTGGACATATTCTGTTGTAACCTATCAGGCTGAGCACGAAAATGACAAAGACAACCAACAGAGAGGCTGGCAAGTACCGGATTCGGCGACAAAACCCCGTTTTTGGCTCAATTTCCATACAAAACGTCGAAATTTGGGCCAAATGTGGCCAAATTCGAGGCTTTCACCGACTCCTCTTGCATCCCTTGGCCATATTTTGTTGTATCCTGTCAGGCTGAGCAAAAAAAGGCCCAAGGGCATCAAGCAATTCAGTGGTAAGTACCGAATTTTGCGACAAATGCACAGAAATGCTTAGAATTTGCTTGTAATGTCAATTCTGTGATTATTTCGTCAAATTGGAGCCTTTCACCGAGATTTCTTGGAGCCTTTGGACATATTCTGTTGTAACCTATCAGGCTGAGCACGAAAATGACAAAGACAACCAACAGAGAGGCTGGCAAGTACCGGATTCGGCGACAAAACCCCGTTTTTGGCTCAATTTCCATACAAAACGTCGAAATTTGGGCCAAATGTGGCCAAATTCGAGGCTTTCACCGACTCCTCTTGCATCCCTTGGCCATATTTTGTTGTATCCTGTCAGGCTGAGCAAAAAAAGGCCCAAGGGCATCAAGCAATTCAGTGGTAAGTACCGAATTTTGCGACAAATGCACAGAAATGCTTAGAATTTGCTTGTAATGTCAATTCTGTGATTATTTCGTCAAATTGGAGCCTTTCACCGAGATTTCTTGGAGCCTTTGGACATATTCTGTTGTAACCTATCAGGCTGAGCACGAAAATGACAAAGACAACCAACAGAGAGGCTGGCAAGTACCGGATTCGGCGACAAAACCCCGTTTTTGGCTCAATTTCCATACAAAACGTCGAAATTTGGGCCAAATGTGGCCAAATTCGAGGCTTTCACCGACTCCTCTTGCATCCCTTGGCCATATTTTGTTGTATCCTGTCAGGCTGAGCAAAAAAAGGCCCAAGGGCATCAAGCAATTCAGTGGTAAGTACCGAATTTTGCGACAAATGCACAGAAATGCTTAGAATTTGCTTGTAATGTCAATTCTGTGATTATTTCGTCAAATTGGAGCCTTTCACCGAGATTTCTTGGAGCCTTTGGACATATTCTGTTGTAACCTATCAGGCTGAGCACGAAAATGACAAAGACAACCAACAGAGAGGCTGGCAAGTACCGGATTCGGCGACAAAACCCCGTTTTTGGCTCAATTTCCATACAAAACGTCGAAATTTGGGCCAAATGTGGCCAAATTCGAGGCTTTCACCGACTCCTCTTGCATCCCTTGGCCATATTTTGTTGTATCCTGTCAGGCTGAGCAAAAAAAGGCCCAAGGGCATCAAGCAATTCAGTGGTAAGTACCGAATTTTGCGACAAATGCACAGAAATGCTTAGAATTTGCTTGTAATGTCAATTCTGTGATTATTTCGTCAAATTGGAGCCTTTCACCGAGATTTCTTGGAGCCTTTGGACATATTCTGTTGTAACCTATCAGGCTGAGCACGAAAATGACAAAGACAACCAACAGAGAGGCTGGCAAGTACCGGATTCGGCGACAAAACCCCGTTTTTGGCTCAATTTCCATACAAAACGTCGAAATTTGGGCCAAATGTGGCCAAATTCGAGGCTTTCACCGACTCCTCTTGCATCCCTTGGCCATATTTTGTTGTATCCTGTCAGGCTGAGCAAAAAAAGGCCCAAGGGCATCAAGCAATTCAGTGGTAAGTACCGAATTTTGCGACAAATGCACAGAAATGCTTAGAATTTGCTTGTAATGTCAATTCTGTGATTATTTCGTCAAATTGGAGCCTTTCACCGAGATTTCTTGGAGCCTTTGGACATATTCTGTTGTAACCTATCAGGCTGAGCACGAAAATGACAAAGACAACCAACAGAGAGGCTGGCAAGTACCGGATTCGGCGACAAAACCCCGTTTTTGGCTCAATTTCCATACAAAACGTCGAAATTTGGGCCGAATGTGGCCAAATTCGAGGCTTTCACCGACTCCTCTTGCATCCCTTGGCCATATTTTGTTGTATCCTGTCAGGCTGAGCAAAAAAAGGCCCAAGGGCATCAAGCAATTCAGTGGTAACCCAGCCGGCACAAAGACGTCTAAAAGATGTTTTTTATAGGCATATTTTTGGTTTTGAAAACGTCTCCGTAGACGTCTAAAACGTGAGACGATAAGACGCTTACGGAAAGTTTTCTTAAAGAGGTCTTGATATTGCGTCTTTTAGAGCTCTTTTTCTTAGCTTTTCTGTAACCTTTTTCTTTATGATCTCTTTTCATAACTATTATTAACTCAATATTACGGAAAGGACTTTTATAATAAATTTTATAATTAAATGTCCTTCAATAATATAAAGTTAATAATAGTTAATGCATAGGAATATTTCATAAAATACATTCTTTGTAAATGTTATCATCTATTTGGAAAATAATAGTAAAACGCATATTTATTCATGTCATACATGTTTATTTTTCAAATGCAAATAGTTTACAACCGTAATACATACTAAAATTCAAAGAGAAATGTGTTATTTTAACTATTCATTATTAGTAGAAAAATAGGACTAACACGGAACTTTATTTGTTCTTATATCAGTTAGATTATAGAGTTTCTTAAATAAAACTTTTAAATGGAAATGCAAAAGCACAAATATCAAGCATACTTATTTAAAACATTAACAAGAAATATTACTTCTATCCTACAAATACAGTGGCTGAAAAATATAAGTACGAATTGTTAAAATTTTAGGAGTTTCTACTTGTTCGAACCACATTCGTATTAAACTCCTCAAAGTAATGCGCTCAAATACAGTTCATAACATCTTTTCGGATTGATAAATTCTTTAGCTTAACTAATGCTCGAACGTGCAATAACGACTCTTTTAATAACGTAAACTTTTACAGCATCTGCAAAAATACGTAAACATTTTTAGTAAGTAAGAACAATTCAAACCTATAATAAAAAAAAAACTAAACAACTATATTTAAAGATAGTTAATAGTTTTAAGATTGAATAATAAAAAGCATTTTTAAACACAATAAAAACACCCAACAACAACAACACTAATACAAAGAATTTAAAAAGTTTAACAAAAGCAATAAACAATAAAAGTAATAATCAATTACAAAAGTGATAAGGGATAAAAGGAATTTTTTATTATAACAACATTAACTTAAAAGTGTAACAAAGATAATAAACAACAACAATAGTTAAAGTTGTTGCAAAATATAATAGAAATCTTAACTAACCTCATCAACAACAACAGCAACAGCAACAACAACAACCACAACACCAACAACCATAACAACAACAACAACAACAACAACCACAGCAATAACAACAACAACAACTACAATAAAAACCCTGCCTGAAAAAAAAAAAAAAAAAAACATAAAAGAAAATAAATAAATAAATAAATGAAGTTTTAAAAACTGAAACAGATTATGAAAATAATACAGAAGAAAAACTAAAAATTATAGAGAAAAATTTAAAGCTTGATGAAATTATTAACAATAATAAAAGATAAATGGTAAAAAAAAAAAGTTAAAACAATAATAATGATAACAAAAAAATGTCAGAATGTTGTGGATCTCGTGTCCATAGAATGAAAATAAATGTATCTTTCCAGCCTTACATGAAGGCAGAGATGGAGGAGAGGGATTAATCTGGATGAGAGGGATTATTGATTTGATTTAGGAGTTGAGACTAGCATCTAGGTGATTGAAAAAAAAAAAAAAAAAAAAAAAAGCATAGCACTTGCCTATGTGAATAAAGGAACAGAAATTTTAAAAAAATGACACTTTAAAAACTTAAACAGATGATGAAAATAATATAGAAGAACAACTAAAAAAAAAAAATTTAAGCTTGATAAAAACATTAGCAATGAGAAGTGATAAGTAATAAAAGATAGAAAACAAAAAAACAAAAAAACTTTAAGATAAAACAATAATTAAGATAATAAAAAAGTGTCAGAATGTTGTGGATCTTGCTCCATAGGAGAAAAATAAATGTATCATTCTGGCCTCATTTTTGGCAAGGAGGCAGGGGAGGAGGAGAGAGGATAATCTGGATGAAAGGGATTGTTGATTTGAATGAGGAGTTGAAAACAGCGCTTTGTTGCTACAAAAATAAAAAAATTGCAGCAGCTCTATGTATTAACAAAATAACGGAACAATCAAGTGCAGCTTATAAATATAAATCAAAACTATACAAATATAATTAAACTAACAAACAACAGCAACTATAAATAATAGCAAGAGCTTTAAAATGTGATAAAAGTAATAAACAACAATAGTAATTAATACAAAAAAGCATCACAAAAATGATAAACAATGACAATAATAAACAGCAAGAAAGGTTTTTACAATAAAAAAAAAATCTCAAATATTAGCAATATAAAGTAGTCAAAATTTATTTTTAAATTCAATAAGAGTTATTAAAGAGTAAATACAATAAGCAATAAATATTAAAAAAACATAGAAATATAATAAAAAGAACAACAACAATAATTAATAAAGAAGTAGTTTAAAAAAACTTTAAAACTTAACAATAATGATTAAAAACAAAAACATTAATACAAAGATTTTAAAATTATATCAAAAGCAATAAAAAATGAAGTTAACAAGCAATAGCAATAATAAGTAAGAAAAAGAACTTAAAAATATAAACTAGTTAATTTTAAAATGTGATAAAAATACCAAACAATAACAATTATAAACAAAACTTAACTTCTTTGAGAGTACAGATAATAAATAACAACAACAAATACAAAAGAAAATAAAATTGCAACAAAAACAATAAACAATTAAAATAATAAACAATAGCAAATGAAGTGCTGCCAGCAAAAACTCCTTAAGTCCATTAAAAAAACAAAAACAAAAAACAAAAAACAGAGATAACTATGTCACTTCAATAATGAACTAATAAACTTTCATGTGTACCAGCTATTTTGAACAAAAAAAATATCTGAGCTGCATAAAAAATAGAATCAATTTCAATAAGGGATTTTACAAGTGACAAATAGATCTAATATTTTTGCCGAATACAAGCAAGCTATCATGGCATCCAAAAGAAGAAAAAGAGTTGAAGAAAACTGGTGCAGAAATACAAATAAAAAGATAAAAAAAAAAAAATGTGAAGAAAATCTGTTCTACAATTATAATGATTAACAGTTATTATAATGGAAACTCTTAATTGGTAAAAGGAACAATACTACTGTATTAATAAGTTTAAACAAAGGATCAACACTTGTGATAATTGTAGCATGCTATTGATTAATCTTTCATTATTAATCTTTAGTGTTTGTAATGCCTATACATTTGTTTTGTTGAAGTTGTAACTACCATTAGCAGTCATTATAACTATATGATATTTCATGGTATTATTGTTTATTTTATTAAATTACAAACTATTTCATCCCTTACTTGAAATATGTTTGAAAAAAGACTAACATTTTAGCATAGAAAATACTATTTACTGTTTAATTTACTTATAGATACATTATAAATGACTTTAACTTAAGTAAATAAGTAAAATATAATAGTTCATAGATATATAATAAAATTTCAATTTAGGAATTCAGTTTGTTCATCTATTTTTAAGGACATATTTTCAATTAAAAAAATATTGAATGTATGTTTACATGTAATGATTATAAAACTAAAGTAATATTTTAAGTTACCTTAAAGAAATCATTAATTAATAATGTTTCAGTTTAGTCTAGTCTAGCTTTTTAAATTTAGTCTCTAAGTTGTAATAAAGTTGCATTTTAAATTCTTTTTAATGTATAAGTTAATAGCAAATTTGTTATAAATTAATGATAACTTTATCAAATTTATATTTAGATTACTCTTTTTAATGCTAACTTTTGAAAGGAGGTATACTTCTAGCAAAAAACTTCACACTCCAACATGATATGCATATCTGAAAAGCACAGGTTTTCTATGATGAAACAAAAAAATATGAGTTGGACAAACAAGTCTTGTATTATGTACGAATTATCAAAAAGTAACAGCAGTCTTGTATTATGTACGAATTATCAAAAAGTAACTAACTACAAGTAAGCAACTAATGTTAGTGGAGTATATTACAAAAGACACATGGGTACACAATTTTGGTATCATTAACCTTGTTTCTTAAAAAACAACCTTCTATTATAATGTAGAAAATGCTGCAGATAAAGGACCCAATGAAGTAATAACATTTTTAGATGATTATATTAAAGAAAACAAGAATGATAGAAACGAGAAGATAACTCTGTTTGCCTAGAAGTGCTACAGTCAAAACAAAATATATATTTTGTATTGTTTGGTTAACCTTTGTACAATGGAGCTTTTCAAAGAATAATAATTAATTACCCTATTTCATAACACTTATTAACTGATGCTTTGCAAGAATTGAAAAAAGAAGAAAAAATTGGAGAAATAAGCAAACCATATGAATGGGTTAATATAATGAAATCTTGTAACAAAAAGAATCCATGCAAAGTTATCCTTGTTTTGTTCTTTAAAAATAAACTGTGAGATATTTTCTTTTTTCTTTTTAATTCAACATTTTGAAAGTTTTAATACTTAAAATATAGAAATGATATTTTGGTGCTTATCCTTTCTTTTTTTTGAACAAAAGTATTTGTTTAATAATTTATTTTTTAAAATAAACAATCAATACTATTGGTTCTTGCAACGAAATTCTGCATATTAAAAAATGCATGATGGATTTTATAGTTATTAAATTCATCAACCATTTATTTTATATATTTAAACAATAAAATTTAAGTTATTTTCTCTTTTTATATCTTTTTTACTATCTTTAGAAAAACAAAACAGACTTGTGAATTTCTTGACAAGAAAGTTTAAAAAATAAACAAAGCAGTGAACTTATTTTAGTTTATTACAAGTAATCTTAAAATGGTTACATCTCAAAATGAAAATAGTGTGACTAATGCAGTTTGTGCAGGCAGCATTTCAATTATAAATACAAAAAAGAGTTTAAAAATAAACAGTAAAAATGATAAACAATTAAAAAAAAATCCAATAATAAAAAAAACAAAATTAAAAACAATTTTAAAAGAACAAATAATTCAGTTCATTATTTCTTTGGTAAAAACATTACAAACTATGCATGGCATTAGCTACCATTTCAGTTGTTTCTTAGTCTTAAATAAAAGTATAACTACCAATTACAATTCTCCCAACATCAGACCATTGATCGAAGTAAACCTTTTATTGGTTTTTTGTACCATCTTTTCGACCTGGCGCATTCTTTAGCTTAACCATTACACGTTCTCTCATACTGGACTCTTTCATAGCAGGAAATGTTATTTTCACAGCATCTTTAAGTAAATTAGATAAACAATTAAAGAAAGCAAAAAATCTAAACTAGTTTCAGTTCCTCTTAACTTCTGTAAAGAATTTACCCACAAAATACTGCATTAGCTAATTTTCTAGATGTTTCTCACAAACACACACACACACACACACACACACACACACACACACACACACACACACACACAAAAGCATATTTACCAATTACAACTCTCCATAACCCAGACTTTTCTAATGCTAACTTTCCGCCACTCCCTTTCATGTTCATTTTACATTGCAGTTTCACAGAAAACATTCTGTCAATGATTTTTGAAGTTGCATCTTTGACATCTACACCCCCAATTTGAGAGAGCTGTTCTACCTGTATACAAAGACCAACTGCAAATTAGGAACTATCTTTAAAAAAAAAGTAGATTTTCTGTCCAATAATTGTTAAAAAAACAACAGTGGTGAAATTACCAAATTTTTTCTGTAGTTTTCATCCTTCAGTTGCTCTTCTACTGTCTCAAACTCTTCTAAGCTCAAAAGAGCTGAGATTTGTTTGGTGTCATTATGGACAGCTCTCCTTTCGCGTAGCTCATTCATGAATACTGCAATCTCTCCCAAATTGTTAAGAACAGCTTTTTGAAACTCTGTTAGAATAAATTGAAAAATATTGAGTAGAAGTCACCTGAACAGAACATGTTCCAAACAATTCTTTATTGCAACTCTCAAGCTCAATCATATTTAAAATAAACCGCTTTAGTCAAAACAATTTTCCTTACGTGCAGTTTCAAGAGGAAAACCTTGGGAGGAGCTGCATGCAACAGGTTGAGGTGTCCTTAACATGAAATAAAATATCACATCACTGCATTGTTTAATCATGCAGAGTTCAATGTGATAAAACTCAGTTAAATTACCTGTTGGTCACAGGGGATCTAGACCGAGAGCGTGTTGCTTCTCTGAAACTTTGCGATGATTCACTGACTTTTGAGGACGAAGGGACAAAAGAAGATGGTGGAGTTGGAAATGCTGTTAATTTGGTTTTGTGAGGAGCAGAAGCTGGTATCAATGGAATGTCTGAAAAAAAAACAAACAAAAAAACCATGTATTTGTATTAAATGACATGCATTTGATGTAAACCTATTATAAAAAATCCAACAAAGGGTGCAGTTTCTAACCTAATGTTTCATTTGAGGTCAATGTATTGTCAACAACAAAACCATGCTCATCTTCTGAAGCAGACAAGTCTGATAGTTTACACACTTCAACGTCATCTTTAACAAAAGTAGACATTTACTTTTTAAAAACAAAAACAAAAACAAAAAAACAAAACAAACACATAGCTGATTTAAAATCTTACTCGCACAAATACAATAAAAGCAATAGCAACTTGAAAAAATGATAAAAGACCTACCATCCTCACATTTCATTTTTATAAGTCTAAACTGCTTCCAGTGTGAACTTGGTGAAAGATTGTATCTCTCAGCCTGTAATACATCTACACCACTTGGCCAATAAACAACCTTTTTTTCTGTATCAATCCATTTTCTTAAAATTACTCCTATTTCTGTTTTGCTCTT
Organism: Hydra viridissima; assembly: GCF_058129835.1. Taxonomy (NCBI): domain Eukaryota; kingdom Metazoa; phylum Cnidaria; class Hydrozoa; order Anthoathecata; family Hydridae; genus Hydra; species Hydra viridissima. The sequence continues at coordinate 105,027 of NW_028324330.1, forward strand.
CTCTTGCCATACCGCACAAGCCCACTTTTTCATTGGTACTGGTTCCATCTTTCGTCAAACCTTTTTACTAAGTTTTGTTAATCAATCTAAAGAAAACAATTTTAAGATGAGAACAGCTCCAAACAAAGGACAATATTAAATTGATTATTATGATCACAAGTAATGCAACTGTTAATGTAATTCAGAAATACTATAAATCTATTCTAAAACATTTTTGAAATACTAAAATGATCAATAAACTGTTGTTATGAAAAACATTACAACGTAACCTAATTCTTAAATTCCCATATTGAAGAAGAATAAAAATTGAGCAAGTTGAAATTGGTTAGGGGGGTTGCATAGTGCTAAAATAAGCAAATTGATTTTGAAAAACTTTAATTCTGCAGTTAAAAACTAAACATGTAAAAAAAAACTAAACTAATAAAAAACAAAGAAAACTAAACAAATAAAAAACAAACAAAGTAACAACAACAACTAATGCACAAAAAAAAAATTATTTTTGCTCTGATTCATGCAAAAGAGGAAAATATACAAAACCATTATTGAAAGGCAATACTGAAACCTTCTTTACTCTTACAAGTTCAGTCTTAAGAACCAGAACCCTTTTGGATGTAAATGCCACTTCGTCAAACTTCTCAACAAAACCAATGTCAAAGATTTTGGAATCCGCTGGGCTGGTATAAAAGCTTTTAGTATATTTCACCTTTAAACGATTGCACAAGTAGTTATCATCTGCAAGATTTTCAACAATCACAAAAAAATAGTTCTGATGTAGAAAACAAGAATCTCGAAAACTTACAGACAGGTTTGTACGCTTTGAAGTTTTAAATACAGTTCTGACATTTTGCAATTCAAACTGACGCTTTGCAACTTGTGATATTGGGTTGTTGCAGTTTCGAACTTGTTTCTTCAATGTTTGCAGGAAATTTTCAAAAGGGAAAGCGGACATTTCATTGAGTGAACAGTCTTGATTTTCAACATCATCTGAGAGATGAACCAAACTGTGAATGTTATAAACCACAAAGGTTTCACCATAAAAAGTTGCAGCGTTTTCTACAAAACAGTTAAGCAAGTCCCTAGCATAAGATAAGTAATGACGCCTGAACTCACTATTAGAACTCAACAAAATAGAAATAGAAACATGCAGCAAAAGAAAATGTTGATACATGTCGCTTTGAAGCACAGCTTTCAACACCAGAGGACCAGTATAAAGTAAAAACTGCCTGAATTCTGTGGCTTTCCATCTGTCTAGCTCAGACAATGAGCGTGGTTGGCGAGCAAAGTCAGAAGGTAACTTGCCATTTAAAGATAACAGTCTGTTAGAAACATCGCTTATTAAAAAGTTTGACAGCCTGCATACTCTTGGACCCTGAACTAAAAAAGTCAAAATTCTTTTTGTTGCTCCTAGACAAACTAAATGCATGTAATCTAAAACAAAGTCATTGATCAAAGATGCACCTAAACTTGAGAGAGGGGATACACCAACTTGATGACCATTTAAATACAACAGCTGATCAAAACAAGCATCAGACCTTAACAGATATGAACTTTGGGGCTTGAACACCACGCGATGAGCAACATACTCACCAACAATCTCACAACGCTCACAAGCGTGCTTTGAGGTGTGTCCAACAACTTGTTTCAAAAACGCTCTAGCTGGAGCATCACAGATAAAAACACCAAGACCAAACTTTAAGTTTGTTTTGTTGAAGGTTATACCAGCTACACAGAGGTGCTTGACTTCTAGAACAAAGTCCTTCAAAAAATCATCTACAGGATGGGGCTTAGATTTCCCACAGTATAGTGCAACAATGAAAACATTAGAGTGAAACATGCCCAAAATAGGCCACATTTGTACAAGCGATGATTTAAACAAAGGCAAACCGTCTATGCTGACATTTAACTTAATCTCAGTAACATCAATCACATCCATTTCTTTTAAACATTGAATCAAACCTTCCTGAATTCCAAAATAAGCATAGGAGCCACCGCAGATTTCTTGAGTACAGATTCGTCTGGGAGTCTTTAGCAACGTTCTAGCATCCTTTTGTAAATGCTCATAACCATGTCTATTGAGAACTGAAAGCAGATCATTGAAGGACTCACGAGATACATTGTGCTTAACTGCCCACCTAGCTAATTCGATGTTTAGAGGTGATGTCTTCGATCGATCAGCACTGCAACCATCGCTAACAATTTCGCTGCAAGCTAAAACGTCATCAACGTGAAGATCATGTTTGTCTGGTACTGCAACATCACCACTAGAAGGTTCAGTCAAAGTTAGCATCTTGGTAATCTCGGACTGGATTCTCCTATACTTTTTACTGTATACTCTTGCTCTTTCGTTCATTTCAGTGCTATAAACATAATGATGATAGTAAAAGTAAAAAAACAACAACAAACAAACTTGTATCAAAATCTTGTATACATTGCGTCCGCAAGGCAAACTTTAAACTTACAAAAAAGCCGGGGAGGAAGAGATGGTAAAAGCTCTAGACCTGCAGAAGGCATTCTTATTCGTTATATTTAAAAACTCTCTTTCATTAAATACGCAACACAACATTACCGAATCATTTTCATAAAACAAACACGAACATCATGAGAAAATTGATAAACCGTAACTAACATAAATTTTGCAAAGAGATGCCAGCATGTCTAATAACAATTTTGTCCCCCGGTCATTCAAGCTAGCTAAAGCAACTCTGTAAAACAGCCAAACAAAAACTTACTCAAAAAAGCAAAACAAAAAACTTACACAGTTTCCTCCTGATACTTGCAGATTTTGAAACTTTTTTTCATTTAAGACTAAAAAAAAACAACAACTATATAAGAAACCGGGGAGGGAGAAGGCAAAAGCTCAAGATCTGCAGGAAGCATTCTTATTTATCAATTTTAAAAATTCTATCTTATTAAATAGTAACACAACATTTCCAAATCGTCTTCATAAAAAAAACACAAACACCGTGAGAAAATCGATAAAACATAAAAAAATAAAATTTTGCAAAGTAAAACTAGCACGTCAAAGAAAATTATTGTCCCCCGGTTATTCAAGCTAGCTAAAGTAACTCTGTAAAACAGCCAAACAACTCGAAAAATCAAAACAAAAACTTACTCAGTTTACTCCTGGCATTTGCAGATTTTGAAACTTGTATCACAGAAGCCCTTTTTATGTCTATTTTCAAGACCAGTTAACGTAGGTGTATTTCCCATAATTGGCTCATTAGGACAAACCTCTTGTGGGAGGATAGACATTTGTGGCAGAGGCGAACTTCCAAGCTCATTGTTTGCCTTAGCCAATAACACACCAGGAAACGGCCCACGTGAATGTACCAATTTCATTCTATAGACGCTGGATCCGCACAAACCTAGGAATTTTTGACATTCACGTGACCAAAGGGGAGGGGGTTTTATCTTGCAAAAATTTTACTATCTCTCTCTCTCTCTTTCTTTACCCCTCTCGCTCCCCCTCACCCCTCTTACAACAGGCCTATTCGTCGTGCAACTAGAATTTTTTGTGCAGGCCTATTTTTTTACGGTTTAGATTTGTTTTAAAAGAGAAAATGCAATGTTGTTTATGATATGTTGTGAATTGCTGTTGCATGATGTAATGCAAACGAACTTGGATAATTTTAGCGTGGAGTTTTAGAATTCGTTTAAAGCAAGTGATATACATAGATTTTTAATTTCAGATTAAGTTTTTATATCGTGCCAAAAAAACTGTTGTGTGTATGCCTGTCACAATAATTATCAAAATGAACAAAATAGATGTATCGAGTGAAGCTAGTAAAGTGTATCAGTGCATCATATTTTAAATTACAGTGTTGAGCGTGAAAAACGGATAAAAGCCATTCCAATCTCTAATTCAGTTGTTAGCAATAGCACTGTTATCTGTGAGTTACACTGGCCTCCAAAATTTGAAACAGTTACAGTATGTGGAGGAAAACATCGACCAAAAAAAGCTCCATTTCCTTGGCTGGGAGTACCCTTATCTCAGATTCCAACTGCTGGTCCAACTCAAAGAACTACCATAATATCTTTAAGTGGCATTAGAAATACATAATATGATGAGTTTATGAAAATCTTCACTTTGAGACATTTCATAATGGAGTTAAGCGTAATGTTTCTATTTTAACAATCAATCTAATGATAACTGTTGAAACCTGGTCAAAGTTTGATAAGATACTTGACTTTTATGTTCCTTGAAAATGGACAATAAAAAAAAAAGGTAATTTTGCAACATAATTTGGTTATTGGACAAAAAATAATTGGAGATAAAATTTAAACATCAGACATAGTGATGTGCTTATTTGGCATATTGTTCATCATCAAGAGATATAAGGCCGAGATCCACAACATTCTGACATTTTCTTAGTATCTTCATTATTGTTATATCTTAAAGTTCTTTTTATTTTTGTTATTTGTTACTTACTATTTCTAATATTTTTATCAAGATTTAAATTTTCTGTTTTTGATATTTTTACTTGTTCTTCTGTATGATTTTCATCATTTGTTTCAGTATTTAAAATTTAATTTATCATTAATTTTTTTTTTTTTTTTTTTTTTCCTTCTTCAAATATACAGTTACTATGCTTTTTTTGTTGTTACAGGGCTTTTGTTGCTGTTGTTCTTAGTTAAGGTTTCTATTTCACTTTGATATATTTTTAATTATTGTTGTTGTTTATTATCTTTGTTATACTTTTAAGTTAACATGGTTATAATATCAATTTTCTTTATCCTTTTTATCTTATCATTTTTGTAACTGTAAATTTGTAAATTATTTTTGTATTTGTAAAAATAATCACTTACCATTTTTGTAATTGATTATTACTTTTATGGTTATTGCTTTTGTTAAACTTTTTAAATTGTTTGTGTTAGTATTGATGTTATTTGTTGTTTTTATTGTGTTTTAGAATGCTTTTTTATTATTCAATGTTGTAATTATTGATTATCTTTAAATATACTTGTTTTTGCTTTGTTTTGTTTGTTTCTTTTTGTTTTTGTTTGGATTAGGGTGGATTAAATTTCTATCAGCTAATTCTTGCCAATTTCTTTGTTCTAACTTTTCAAATAGTTAAAGATCATGTTTGCAGAAAAACTTTAAGTAATTATGATGATATCAGACTGTTATTTAATGGATATGGTTGAACATAATTGTATAATACTGTGCAATATTTTTTTAAAAAATTTATGTACCACTGTCGCAACATCATCTGGCAAAGAATCTGCATTAAATGATCTAGTTGTAAATATATTTTATAGTTTAAAAAAAGTTTCATTTAGTTGTGTTGTTGTTTTCTGATTTTTTTCTTATTTTGAAACAAAATTTAAATGGAATTATTTGTTTGGTTTAGTAACATTTTCTCATCATTATAAGAAAATAACAATTATGTGTTTCAGACTGTAAAGCAGGTGAAATTATAATTATAGGTAATATAACTATCAGGTGAAATTATAATTTTGTAAACATATGATGCTTTGAATTAAAAAATATTTCAGTGAGTTTTATTTATGTTGTTCATTAATTTAGGTTAATATTTATGTTTATCTCATATAAAAAAAATTACTACTGCTCATCCTTATCCCCTTCCTCTCCCTCCCCTCCCCCTGCCCCTCCTTTCCTCTTTGCTATATAAAAGATCCCAAAGGCTAAGTTTACTTCAAATTTTTAGACGCTAAATCAAAAACATTCTCAAGAGTGAATATACAAGATTTATTTCACTTTCAATTGCCCCTAAGAACTTTTGCGCTGTGATTAAGTTGAATTCTTTAGTTCCAACTAATTATTCTCTATTTATAATACAAAATCAACAGCAATGATATCCATTTCATTATTACATAAAGAGTTGTTGACTAAACCTACCTAATGATTATGCAAACGAAAAATATCGTAGGTTAAAAATATATAAAACTAATGAGAAGATAAAACAGAAAAGAAATACAAAATTAATGAACTTGTACACAAAGAAAAAAAACCAAGCCCAAGTAAAACATCATTCAAAGCAATTAAGCTCATATCATTCTCAGAGCCAAAAATAAGATATCTTAAAAACGTATAAAAAACGCAAATAAAATACCCGTCTTTACGGAGACCAAATGGAGACGTCTTTAAGTAGTCTAAAATGCGCTTGTGCCGGCAGGGAAGTACCGAATTTTGCGACAAATGCACAGAAATGCTTAGAATTTGCTTGTAATGTCAATTCTGTGATTATTTCGTCAAATTGGAGCCTTTCACCGAGATTTCTTGGAGCCTTTGGACATATTCTGTTGTAACCTATCAGGCTGAGCACGAAAATGACAAAGACAACCAACAGAGAGGCTGGCAAGTACCGGATTCGGCGACAAAACCCCGTTTTTGGCTCAATTTCCATACAAAACGTCGAAATTTGGGCCAAATGTGGCCAAATTCGAGGCTTTCACCGACTCCTCTTGCATCCCTTGGCCATATTTTGTTGTATCCTGTCAGGCTGAGCAAAAAAAGGCCCAAGGGCATCAAGCAATTCAGTGGTAAGTACCGAATTTTGCGACAAATGCACAGAAATGCTTAGAATTTGCTTGTAATGTCAATTCTGTGATTATTTCGTCAAATTGGAGCCTTTCACCGAGATTTCTTGGAGCCTTTGGACATATTCTGTTGTAACCTATCAGGCTGAGCACGAAAATGACAAAGACAACCAACAGAGAGGCTGGCAAGTACCGGATTCGGCGACAAAACCCCGTTTTTGGCTCAATTTCCATACAAAACGTCGAAATTTGGGCCAAATGTGGCCAAATTCGAGGCTTTCACCGACTCCTCTTGCATCCCTTGGCCATATTTTGTTGTATCCTGTCAGGCTGAGCAAAAAAAGGCCCAAGGGCATCAAGCAATTCAGTGGTAAGTACCGAATTTTGCGACAAATGCACAGAAATGCTTAGAATTTGCTTGTAATGTCAATTCTGTGATTATTTCGTCAAATTGGAGCCTTTCACCGAGATTTCTTGGAGCCTTTGGACATATTCTGTTGTAACCTATCAGGCTGAGCACGAAAATGACAAAGACAACCAACAGAGAGGCTGGCAAGTACCGGATTCGGCGACAAAACCCCGTTTTTGGCTCAATTTCCATACAAAACGTCGAAATTTGGGCCGAATGTGGCCAAATTCGAGGCTTTCACCGACTCCTCTTGCATCCCTTGGCCATATTTTGTTGTATCCTGTCAGGCTGAGCAAAAAAAGGCCCAAGGGCATCAAGCAATTCAGTGGTAACCCAGCCGGCACAAAGACGTCTAAAAGATGTTTTTTATAGGCATATTTTTGGTTTTGAAAACGTCTCCGTAGACGTCTAAAACGTGAGACGATAAGACGCTTACGGAAAGTTTTCTTAAAGAGGTCTTGATATTGCGTCTTTTAGAGCTCTTTTTCTTAGCTTTTCTGTAACCTTTTTCTTTATGATCTCTTTTCATAACTATTATTAACTCAATATTACGGAAAGGACTTTTATAATAAATTTTATAATTAAATGTCCTTCAATAATATAAAGTTAATAATAGTTAATGCATAGGAATATTTCATAAAATACATTCTTTGTAAATGTTATCATCTATTTGGAAAATAATAGTAAAACGCATATTTATTCATGTCATACATGTTTATTTTTCAAATGCAAATAGTTTACAACCGTAATACATACTAAAATTCAAAGAGAAATGTGTTATTTTAACTATTCATTATTAGTAGAAAAATAGGACTAACACGGAACTTTATTTGTTCTTATATCAGTTAGATTATAGAGTTTCTTAAATAAAACTTTTAAATGGAAATGCAAAAGCACAAATATCAAGCATACTTATTTAAAACATTAACAAGAAATATTACTTCTATCCTACAAATACAGTGGCTGAAAAATATAAGTACGAATTGTTAAAATTTTAGGAGTTTCTACTTGTTCGAACCACATTCGTATTAAACTCCTCAAAGTAATGCGCTCAAATACAGTTCATAACATCTTTTCGGATTGATAAATTCTTTAGCTTAACTAATGCTCGAACGTGCAATAACGACTCTTTTAATAACGTAAACTTTTACAGCATCTGCAAAAATACGTAAACATTTTTAGTAAGTAAGAACAATTCAAACCTATAATAAAAAAAAAACTAAACAACTATATTTAAAGATAGTTAATAGTTTTAAGATTGAATAATAAAAAGCATTTTTAAACACAATAAAAACACCCAACAACAACAACACTAATACAAAGAATTTAAAAAGTTTAACAAAAGCAATAAACAATAAAAGTAATAATCAATTACAAAAGTGATAAGGGATAAAAGGAATTTTTTATTATAACAACATTAACTTAAAAGTGTAACAAAGATAATAAACAACAACAATAGTTAAAGTTGTTGCAAAATATAATAGAAATCTTAACTAACCTCATCAACAACAACAGCAACAGCAACAACAACAACCACAACACCAACAACCATAACAACAACAACAACAACAACAACCACAGCAATAACAACAACAACAACTACAATAAAAACCCTGCCTGAAAAAAAAAAAAAAAAAAACATAAAAGAAAATAAATAAATAAATAAATGAAGTTTTAAAAACTGAAACAGATTATGAAAATAATACAGAAGAAAAACTAAAAATTATAGAGAAAAATTTAAAGCTTGATGAAATTATTAACAATAATAAAAGATAAATGGTAAAAAAAAAAAGTTAAAACAATAATAATGATAACAAAAAAATGTCAGAATGTTGTGGATCTCGTGTCCATAGAATGAAAATAAATGTATCTTTCCAGCCTTACATGAAGGCAGAGATGGAGGAGAGGGATTAATCTGGATGAGAGGGATTATTGATTTGATTTAGGAGTTGAGACTAGCATCTAGGTGATTGAAAAAAAAAAAAAAAAAAAAAAAAGCATAGCACTTGCCTATGTGAATAAAGGAACAGAAATTTTAAAAAAATGACACTTTAAAAACTTAAACAGATGATGAAAATAATATAGAAGAACAACTAAAAAAAAAAAATTTAAGCTTGATAAAAACATTAGCAATGAGAAGTGATAAGTAATAAAAGATAGAAAACAAAAAAACAAAAAAACTTTAAGATAAAACAATAATTAAGATAATAAAAAAGTGTCAGAATGTTGTGGATCTTGCTCCATAGGAGAAAAATAAATGTATCATTCTGGCCTCATTTTTGGCAAGGAGGCAGGGGAGGAGGAGAGAGGATAATCTGGATGAAAGGGATTGTTGATTTGAATGAGGAGTTGAAAACAGCGCTTTGTTGCTACAAAAATAAAAAAATTGCAGCAGCTCTATGTATTAACAAAATAACGGAACAATCAAGTGCAGCTTATAAATATAAATCAAAACTATACAAATATAATTAAACTAACAAACAACAGCAACTATAAATAATAGCAAGAGCTTTAAAATGTGATAAAAGTAATAAACAACAATAGTAATTAATACAAAAAAGCATCACAAAAATGATAAACAATGACAATAATAAACAGCAAGAAAGGTTTTTACAATAAAAAAAAAATCTCAAATATTAGCAATATAAAGTAGTCAAAATTTATTTTTAAATTCAATAAGAGTTATTAAAGAGTAAATACAATAAGCAATAAATATTAAAAAAACATAGAAATATAATAAAAAGAACAACAACAATAATTAATAAAGAAGTAGTTTAAAAAAACTTTAAAACTTAACAATAATGATTAAAAACAAAAACATTAATACAAAGATTTTAAAATTATATCAAAAGCAATAAAAAATGAAGTTAACAAGCAATAGCAATAATAAGTAAGAAAAAGAACTTAAAAATATAAACTAGTTAATTTTAAAATGTGATAAAAATACCAAACAATAACAATTATAAACAAAACTTAACTTCTTTGAGAGTACAGATAATAAATAACAACAACAAATACAAAAGAAAATAAAATTGCAACAAAAACAATAAACAATTAAAATAATAAACAATAGCAAATGAAGTGCTGCCAGCAAAAACTCCTTAAGTCCATTAAAAAAACAAAAACAAAAAACAAAAAACAGAGATAACTATGTCACTTCAATAATGAACTAATAAACTTTCATGTGTACCAGCTATTTTGAACAAAAAAAATATCTGAGCTGCATAAAAAATAGAATCAATTTCAATAAGGGATTTTACAAGTGACAAATAGATCTAATATTTTTGCCGAATACAAGCAAGCTATCATGGCATCCAAAAGAAGAAAAAGAGTTGAAGAAAACTGGTGCAGAAATACAAATAAAAAGATAAAAAAAAAAAAATGTGAAGAAAATCTGTTCTACAATTATAATGATTAACAGTTATTATAATGGAAACTCTTAATTGGTAAAAGGAACAATACTACTGTATTAATAAGTTTAAACAAAGGATCAACACTTGTGATAATTGTAGCATGCTATTGATTAATCTTTCATTATTAATCTTTAGTGTTTGTAATGCCTATACATTTGTTTTGTTGAAGTTGTAACTACCATTAGCAGTCATTATAACTATATGATATTTCATGGTATTATTGTTTATTTTATTAAATTACAAACTATTTCATCCCTTACTTGAAATATGTTTGAAAAAAGACTAACATTTTAGCATAGAAAATACTATTTACTGTTTAATTTACTTATAGATACATTATAAATGACTTTAACTTAAGTAAATAAGTAAAATATAATAGTTCATAGATATATAATAAAATTTCAATTTAGGAATTCAGTTTGTTCATCTATTTTTAAGGACATATTTTCAATTAAAAAAATATTGAATGTATGTTTACATGTAATGATTATAAAACTAAAGTAATATTTTAAGTTACCTTAAAGAAATCATTAATTAATAATGTTTCAGTTTAGTCTAGTCTAGCTTTTTAAATTTAGTCTCTAAGTTGTAATAAAGTTGCATTTTAAATTCTTTTTAATGTATAAGTTAATAGCAAATTTGTTATAAATTAATGATAACTTTATCAAATTTATATTTAGATTACTCTTTTTAATGCTAACTTTTGAAAGGAGGTATACTTCTAGCAAAAAACTTCACACTCCAACATGATATGCATATCTGAAAAGCACAGGTTTTCTATGATGAAACAAAAAAATATGAGTTGGACAAACAAGTCTTGTATTATGTACGAATTATCAAAAAGTAACAGCAGTCTTGTATTATGTACGAATTATCAAAAAGTAACTAACTACAAGTAAGCAACTAATGTTAGTGGAGTATATTACAAAAGACACATGGGTACACAATTTTGGTATCATTAACCTTGTTTCTTAAAAAACAACCTTCTATTATAATGTAGAAAATGCTGCAGATAAAGGACCCAATGAAGTAATAACATTTTTAGATGATTATATTAAAGAAAACAAGAATGATAGAAACGAGAAGATAACTCTGTTTGCCTAGAAGTGCTACAGTCAAAACAAAATATATATTTTGTATTGTTTGGTTAACCTTTGTACAATGGAGCTTTTCAAAGAATAATAATTAATTACCCTATTTCATAACACTTATTAACTGATGCTTTGCAAGAATTGAAAAAAGAAGAAAAAATTGGAGAAATAAGCAAACCATATGAATGGGTTAATATAATGAAATCTTGTAACAAAAAGAATCCATGCAAAGTTATCCTTGTTTTGTTCTTTAAAAATAAACTGTGAGATATTTTCTTTTTTCTTTTTAATTCAACATTTTGAAAGTTTTAATACTTAAAATATAGAAATGATATTTTGGTGCTTATCCTTTCTTTTTTTTGAACAAAAGTATTTGTTTAATAATTTATTTTTTAAAATAAACAATCAATACTATTGGTTCTTGCAACGAAATTCTGCATATTAAAAAATGCATGATGGATTTTATAGTTATTAAATTCATCAACCATTTATTTTATATATTTAAACAATAAAATTTAAGTTATTTTCTCTTTTTATATCTTTTTTACTATCTTTAGAAAAACAAAACAGACTTGTGAATTTCTTGACAAGAAAGTTTAAAAAATAAACAAAGCAGTGAACTTATTTTAGTTTATTACAAGTAATCTTAAAATGGTTACATCTCAAAATGAAAATAGTGTGACTAATGCAGTTTGTGCAGGCAGCATTTCAATTATAAATACAAAAAAGAGTTTAAAAATAAACAGTAAAAATGATAAACAATTAAAAAAAAATCCAATAATAAAAAAAACAAAATTAAAAACAATTTTAAAAGAACAAATAATTCAGTTCATTATTTCTTTGGTAAAAACATTACAAACTATGCATGGCATTAGCTACCATTTCAGTTGTTTCTTAGTCTTAAATAAAAGTATAACTACCAATTACAATTCTCCCAACATCAGACCATTGATCGAAGTAAACCTTTTATTGGTTTTTTGTACCATCTTTTCGACCTGGCGCATTCTTTAGCTTAACCATTACACGTTCTCTCATACTGGACTCTTTCATAGCAGGAAATGTTATTTTCACAGCATCTTTAAGTAAATTAGATAAACAATTAAAGAAAGCAAAAAATCTAAACTAGTTTCAGTTCCTCTTAACTTCTGTAAAGAATTTACCCACAAAATACTGCATTAGCTAATTTTCTAGATGTTTCTCACAAACACACACACACACACACACACACACACACACACACACACACACACACACACACAAAAGCATATTTACCAATTACAACTCTCCATAACCCAGACTTTTCTAATGCTAACTTTCCGCCACTCCCTTTCATGTTCATTTTACATTGCAGTTTCACAGAAAACATTCTGTCAATGATTTTTGAAGTTGCATCTTTGACATCTACACCCCCAATTTGAGAGAGCTGTTCTACCTGTATACAAAGACCAACTGCAAATTAGGAACTATCTTTAAAAAAAAAGTAGATTTTCTGTCCAATAATTGTTAAAAAAACAACAGTGGTGAAATTACCAAATTTTTTCTGTAGTTTTCATCCTTCAGTTGCTCTTCTACTGTCTCAAACTCTTCTAAGCTCAAAAGAGCTGAGATTTGTTTGGTGTCATTATGGACAGCTCTCCTTTCGCGTAGCTCATTCATGAATACTGCAATCTCTCCCAAATTGTTAAGAACAGCTTTTTGAAACTCTGTTAGAATAAATTGAAAAATATTGAGTAGAAGTCACCTGAACAGAACATGTTCCAAACAATTCTTTATTGCAACTCTCAAGCTCAATCATATTTAAAATAAACCGCTTTAGTCAAAACAATTTTCCTTACGTGCAGTTTCAAGAGGAAAACCTTGGGAGGAGCTGCATGCAACAGGTTGAGGTGTCCTTAACATGAAATAAAATATCACATCACTGCATTGTTTAATCATGCAGAGTTCAATGTGATAAAACTCAGTTAAATTACCTGTTGGTCACAGGGGATCTAGACCGAGAGCGTGTTGCTTCTCTGAAACTTTGCGATGATTCACTGACTTTTGAGGACGAAGGGACAAAAGAAGATGGTGGAGTTGGAAATGCTGTTAATTTGGTTTTGTGAGGAGCAGAAGCTGGTATCAATGGAATGTCTGAAAAAAAAACAAACAAAAAAACCATGTATTTGTATTAAATGACATGCATTTGATGTAAACCTATTATAAAAAATCCAACAAAGGGTGCAGTTTCTAACCTAATGTTTCATTTGAGGTCAATGTATTGTCAACAACAAAACCATGCTCATCTTCTGAAGCAGACAAGTCTGATAGTTTACACACTTCAACGTCATCTTTAACAAAAGTAGACATTTACTTTTTAAAAACAAAAACAAAAACAAAAAAACAAAACAAACACATAGCTGATTTAAAATCTTACTCGCACAAATACAATAAAAGCAATAGCAACTTGAAAAAATGATAAAAGACCTACCATCCTCACATTTCATTTTTATAAGTCTAAACTGCTTCCAGTGTGAACTTGGTGAAAGATTGTATCTCTCAGCCTGTAATACATCTACACCACTTGGCCAATAAACAACCTTTTTTTCTGTATCAATCCATTTTCTTAAAATTACTCCTATTTCTGTTTTGCTCTTCTCTTGCCATACCGCACAAGCCCACTTTTTCATTGGTACTGGTTCCATCTTTCGTCAAACCTTTTTACTAAGTTTTGTTAATCAATCTAAAGAAAACAATTTTAAGATGAGAACAGCTCCAAACAAAGGACAATATTAAATTGATTATTATGATCACAAGTAATGCAACTGTTAATGTAATTCAGAAATACTATAAATCTATTCTAAAACATTTTTGAAATACTAAAATGATCAATAAACTGTTGTTATGAAAAACATTACAACGTAACCTAATTCTTAAATTCCCATATTGAAGAAGAATAAAAATTGAGCAAGTTGAAATTGGTTAGGGGGGTTGCATAGTGCTAAAATAAGCAAATTGATTTTGAAAAACTTTAATTCTGCAGTTAAAAACTAAACATGTAAAAAAAAACTAAACTAATAAAAAACAAAGAAAACTAAACAAATAAAAAACAAACAAAGTAACAACAACAACTAATGCACAAAAAAAAAATTATTTTTGCTCTGATTCATGCAAAAGAGGAAAATATACAAAACCATTATTGAAAGGCAATACTGAAACCTTCTTTACTCTTACAAGTTCAGTCTTAAGAACCAGAACCCTTTTGGATGTAAATGCCACTTCGTCAAACTTCTCAACAAAACCAATGTCAAAGATTTTGGAATCCGCTGGGCTGGTATAAAAGCTTTTAGTATATTTCACCTTTAAACGATTGCACAAGTAGTTATCATCTGCAAGATTTTCAACAATCACAAAAAAATAGTTCTGATGTAGAAAACAAGAATCTCGAAAACTTACAGACAGGTTTGTACGCTTTGAAGTTTTAAATACAGTTCTGACATTTTGCAATTCAAACTGACGCTTTGCAA